>NC_064304.1:14262020-14384214 GCF_023373825.1 Bactrocera dorsalis | reverse complement strand
CTAACTCATATGCGATGAGTGCAATGCGGACTGATGTAGATATTTGTGTTTATGCATATGTAATATTGTATATGATATTTTCATTTAGAGTACCCTGCTGGGTAAAAAGTATGCTAGGTCAAGAGTTGTTTCTATTTTCAGTTACTTTAGTAATTTCGACGAATTGGTGGCACATTTATGGAGGTTGGAGGCTTATATAGTTTTAAGCTTATTTTGAAATTGGACGAGAGATTGTCATCAATGATTTTACATATCAGCAGCATACTCTCAGAACTGCTCAGGAACTCCGAGATCTGTTCTGGAGCTCCGAGAGTTGCTCAGGACCAGGTCCTAGCAGGAACGTGTCTTCTTAACATGGAGCTTTGTTTCCCTTAGAAATTTGTGAAGTACGATTTTTTTCGAGAGATCGTCAAATGCTTAAGAAAATGGGCACACCCACGACTGTCATCCGAGTGGAAATGCTTCCGATAAACGCGCTTCAAAATGTGGAAAAATGCAACCAGTCGGCGTCTGACAAAGATTATGGCGTCGGTATTTGGGATGCGCATGGAATATTTTTATTTGACTACCTTGATGAAGGAAGTATCATCTAAAAATTGCTATTTCACCAAGACAATGCACGCGATTTACAGAAGTCTCTGAAAACAAATGGCAAAATTCCATGAAATAGGCTATACGAATTGATTTTCGCATCTACCGTATTCTCCATAAGATCGCCTATTTCCTGATTTCCCGATCTTTAAAAGAATGTGTCGATGGGAAGAATTTTTGTTTTCGATTGAATGACATGCCTGCCATAAACTGAGACCTAATTTTTAAGCAAAGTCAAGTCTTTGCTACCGAAAATAGTATTGAAAAGTTGGAGGTTTGAGAGGTACATTAATGTCCTACCTTTAAAGAGAACTGAATAAAAAAATGAATTTTGTGACAAAAATGTGACTGTAGTATCGAAGCGACTCCGATTTTGGTTTTATTTCAGATATCGCTAGTTTGTAGAATCATTGTCACCTGCAGATACTTTCCTGAAGAAGGCGATTTCAAAGATTTTTTTCCTTACTTTCACAAAGCAAATTTATACTTGTATATTATAGACTAACGTAATCCTTGAAGTTATTTCCTAATACCTTGGCCTATCAGCCACTAGCTTTATTTTCGAATCGAGTAAACTCATTTCGACGATTCATTTTTTGATTACAACTTTGTGCAAATTCAACGCTAACTGAGGAGCGATTTATACCTTCTAACAAAGCATGACATTAAATTTCCAAGTCATTTGGTAAAAGTAGCACAAGGTCATTAATCCAATATATGCGAGGCATTTGAGAACTACTGCATTTTCCTACCGAGCATGTGTACCTCTACGGGTCTTCTCACATCACGTCGTTCATCGATAGATATCAAAGGCACACATACACACACACACACTACTCACATTCGCACTCACACTCTCACTCTCCAGCACACGTGTCCCCCCGAGCGTGTTAACTGACAACAACAAGGGTGAGTAGCATTAGAAGCACACGCATGTATGTCAGCGTGTACGCCTGCCCCCTGCGTCCGTTCATGTCGAGCACTGAAGCGTCCACATGTGCCAGCGCTCGAATCGCCTTGTACGGTCAGCGAAGAATGAAAAGACACCTACACAATTCCCTTAATACAGCAGATTCAGGATAAAATGACCAGGACGAAGGGTTTTCCCCCAATGAGCGGCGCTGAAGGTGTGTAGTGTATGTGTGTGTGCGAGTGTCATGAGTCAGCTACTAGCAGCCAGAGCACAAGGACAACAATGCGGTCGCACTTTCCCTTGCCAACATCTGTTATTTTGTGTTTATTCAATAAGTTTTGTGTTGCATACGCTTATGTACAGCAACATTTTTATAGAAACACACGACATTTTATTTTTGCGGTGTTTGTATGCTTGCGTGTATGTCTATTTTCAACTTATATATTTTGTATTGTTTTCATTCAACCCACTTTTTTAGGTGTATGAACGAGTGCTACAGTACATGCATGCTCACCAGCAACTACACACACACGCACACATACAAATTGTGCGCTCGTATGTCGCGCTGACAGGCGCATAGTTTTGAACGCCACAGCCGGTCGTCAGCACCACTGCGCGCCACAGCACGCCACAATGCGCTCGCTAGCTCCCTGCCCGACTGGCTGGCTGACTGGTTGCCATCGGTGCAGCGCGTCGCTTGTGTTCACACCTACGCGCCAACACCGCTGTCCACTTGCAGTCAAAGTGTGAAAAATGAAACCACTGAATTTTTAATGAGGAAACAAAGGACAAAAGGCGTCGCATTCATTGATTGAATGTCTGTGCAGAGCGCGGCGTTTGAAAAGAAAATAAATATTGTGCACTCGGAAATGTATTGTTTGCATTTTTTAAATCAATATTGTAAACAAAGTGTAAATAAATAAATAAAGCTTGGTATTTATTGCAAGCGAAAAGGTCATGGAGGATATTATGGTGTGTGGACTTTGAGTGTATTCGGCTATACAGTTGCAGTTGTACGACTGTGCTTGCCTAAAACGGATAGTGATAAAAAGGTAAAGCTTAATACATATAGCTTAGACAATATAGCACTTAGATTAAAGAACTCGAGTTATAAACTAAATATTTAGGTTGGTGTACCCACCGCTTAATTTCTCAGACCCGACCCGACCCGACATTGTCGACAAATCAATTGTAATTGAAACTATTTATAATTTAATCACAGTAACTTGAACCAATTAGGAGTCGTACGTAGCAGAACTTATCGGGTTCTCATCCGACTTTTCGCGTCGGATGATTCAGTTTGTTTTGTTATGTTCCTCTTAAAAACTTGGATTTAAGAAAGCCAGTTCGATTTCTCTAAAATTTAATAATAATTTCTTTCAGTCCTATTGTTTTCTTCTGAGTAATGAGAAGAAGTATTCGTCGGTTGGCTTTTATTCTTTTAGATTTGGCAACTCTAATGTTGCTATTTGGCAACTTACAACTTTACCGTAGAATTTTACATTTTTTGAGGTACTGTGATCAAATTGAAAACTAAATTTTTAATTTATACTTCGCGTGTTTTTAGAGTCGTTAATTCTTTAAGTTGATGTTAGTGACATCTATGCTAAATTTCACTCAAAATATTAAGTAGTATTTTAGATACGCGTCTTTTTGTGAGGCTCTAAAAGTGAATTCTTCGATTTTTACTATGTCTGAATTTATTGAACAGAGAAGTGCGATAATGCACCATCTCATCCTGCATTGGTTATTAGCCGCATTTTCAACTAATATCGTGCCGCAACCACCGCATTCGCCTCATTTACCTTCATGTAACTTCTGGATATTCAGCAAATTCACATGACCACTCCGAGGACCCCGTTTTGACTCAATTGAGGATATAAAAGCTGAATCGAAGAAGGTTCTGGCCATCGCGACGGAGGATTTTTCTGAATGCTATGATGACTGGAATATTCGTTGACATAAGTGTATTGCCGTGGGAGGGGATTACTTTGAAGGAGATGAAATGGACAAAATTAACCTTTCAATTTGATCACAGAAGTCATTTGACATATGACGTTATTTGTGTTGTTTATAGTGACTAAAATTATTCATTTCAACAAAAAATTATTATTATTTTTTCCAACTTTCGTGAATCACTCCAAGCCGAATTTCTTTAAGGTCGACTACAATCAGTTGTTCCAGAATTGATATTGTAAGACCGTCATGTGATTGAGACAGCATACATTATACATTCACGTTATATCTCATATAATTTGTCAATCGCTCAAGAAAAGGGTTGTGTTAGATTGGTCAAAATAAATATTAGTAAATACTATAGCGATGCTTCGAAACACATCTATGAAATCGTGATAGGTAATGAATCGTGAATTTATGTATTTGATCCCGAAGTAAACAAAAGTCGACAATTTGGATTCTTCAAAATCAGATACGAAGAACTTCAAAGCATATGATTGCCTGCTTTTTGGAAAAACGAAAAATGTCGCAACCATATCACTAAAAAAAACGCACAACACTAAATTCTAGGTGGTTTACTAGCGGTTGTCTTACAAAAAAGGAAGGATCACTCTTTACCGCGACAATGCGAGAACCCACACATCGACTGAAATTACATTTTTGGCGACTAAAAGCTTTGATTTGATGAGTCATCCACCGTATAGGCATAACTTAGCACCAGATGACTTCTTTTTATTCCCCATACGTCCCGTACTTAAAAATAAGCTAAAAGTTTAATGATTCGTAAATATTCTCTGCTGAGATTACCTTGTCAGATTGTGTTCTCTGCTACTTTTTTGATAACAAAATACGTTTCCATAATCGTAACGTTGAACGATGTTATGTATTCAAGAAGGTGAGCTGTTAGGAGTCTGCCTATATCTCGTATTGACTTAGACTAAAAAGTTTTTGTTACTAAGTATTTAACAATTTGAATTATATAAAGATGCGAAGGGTTCACACAAGCAGCAAGCATTTCTGTGTATTTAACTTATTACTCTTTTACTATACCTTCTACTGAAATATTTAGCGGAAGCAAAATCTCAGACTTAAATTTGAAATTTAAAGGAATAAAACGGAGGGCAATTTGAGGTTATGACGGTGCAATGTTAGACATTATGCCGAAGCGCTCAGCTGACAACGAGTGTCTAATCTACAAATACCGCAATAATTGTGGTCAACGATTTATTAGCAAACCACATATTTATTAGCAAGCGACCATTGAATTGTTTACGACGAGGTAACATAAAATAAAAGTAGGTACATATGTATAACTGTATATAATATAATAAAATCATCACTTACGTCAGTTTGAAATTAAGATTTCTGCACTTAAATTAAAAGATTAAATTTCGAGTGAAGAAATATTCATCAATTGAGTTCGCCGGCGAATACAAAACGGCAGAAAGAGCAGCACAACGAGAGTGAGCATAAAAAGCGTGGCTACAAAGGAAAACTTCGCGTTTTTAGAAAAAAAGAGCGAGAGTAAAAATTGCGATAACAGTGTAGAACAACGAAAAAAGCTAAAAATTTCACTTTCGCTTGCTGGCCGGCTTTGACACATCGGTTTCGGTGGTTGAGTTCGCATTGTGCGGGCGACAAATGTTTGCACTTTTTCGCTCGGCACCTCGCGCTTTGTGTTCGGTGTGTTTTTTTCATATTTATTCGATTGTCTTTTTCAACTCATATAATTGTTGTTGTTGGCACTCGTTTTTTTTTTTTTTTTAATTTTTTCTCCATTTATTCTTTATTTCTTTCATGCTTTGACTGTAGTTGGCATTGACGGCGACTCAATGTTGCTGTTCCTGTGGCTGATTTATTCCCATTGTTGTCGCTTTGTATTGTTGGCAGTGTTGCCATTGTTAACGGAAATGCAATCGTCGTTTTTGCTGCCTTCTTTTATTGCTGCGGCGATGGCAAAAATATACTATGTAGATGTGTGTTTCAACGATGTGGAAAATAGGGAGATTATCAATTTGATTGATAAAGTGGACATGTTATTTTGTGAAAATATTTGTGAATTCCTTTGCATTGAAATTTTGTGGAAACGTGACTGACCGGATTTGATAAGTAGGTCAAATTGATGAATTGTGTCATACAATTTTCTATTATCTAAATTTTATATGACTAAAGAATTTATGTAAGTAGCAATATTTGTATGAAATTTCGGGATCCCGAAGTGCCAAAAAATATTTTTTTAAGAAATTTCGGGATCCCGAAAATTTAGTATTGAGTTTCTAGACATTTGTTGCTTGGTAAGTGTTTCAATGTTGTGGAGATTTCAGTGACACGATTTTAATTTTAAGTATGTACATATGTACGAGTATGTATGCTGATCAAACTAAACTTTTAAGCTGAAAAAATAATTAAAATTTTATATAACTAAAAAAATTGGAATATTTTGTGTACAACATAATTCTTATTAGTATTGCCAAATTGATATTTCGGGATCCCGAAAAGTTTTTACACATTACGAATTGAATTTATTTTGAGAGTTGTTATTGTTAGTTATCTAATATTTCTAATCTACTAAATTGTGCTCAGTAATCCCTGCGTTCAGCAGTGTTACATTAACTAATAAATACAAAAGACTGTCAAGAAAAAAATTTCGGGGTCCCGAAATTTTTCGGGATTTTCAACATTTCTTATCGAGTTTTAAATCCAATTAAAATTAAAATGATTTATAGTAAACACACAATGCAAAAATTTCAGTTATTTAAATTAAGAAGAGATTGAAGAAAATATCATCCGAGAAGAATATATCAACAGGTATTTTAAAAATTTCTGCTCCTGTGTCCATGTTTCAATATTACCTATATTTCGTCGAGCTAGTTATTCTAGTTGTAGCCAGTGTTAATAATTTTCCACCAAGGGTTTTGCTCTCTTTACGACACCCCTTGCACTCTCAGAACTCAATCAAACTTCGCTTTTGTTCGTTCCGAAATGTGTTTATTGCATTTTAATTTGTTCAGCGATTATTTCTGGTTGAATTAATAACAACAATCTAGCATTTGGGGTGGTAGACGCAACCAGAAGCCGTTCAAGAACTGCCCATGCATCCCGAAAAATGCCACTGTATTGGTGTGTTTGTACGCTGGTGGAATCATTGGACCGTATATTTTTCAAAGATGCTGTTGGACGCAACGTTACGGTGAATGGCGGAATTCGCTATCGTTCGATGCTAACAAACTTTTTGTTGCCAAAAATGGAAGAACTGAAACTTGGTTTGACATGTGGTTTCCAACAATATGGCGCTACCCTGCCACACATGCTCGCAGATTCTATGGCCATTTTGAGGGAAAACTTCGGACAACAATTCATCTCAGAGAAATGTGACCCGTAAGTTGGCCACCCGAGATCTGCGATTTAACGCCTTTAGACTATTTTTTGTGGGCCTACGTCAAGTCTAAAGTCTACAGGAAATAGCCAGCAACTAGTTCCCAGCTTTTGAAGACAACATTCTCCCGAAGAAATTCGGTCTATTCCGGCCGAAATGCTCGAAAAAGTTGCCCAGAATTGGACTTTCCGATGGACCACCTAAGACGCAGCCGCGGTAACATTTAAATGAAAATTATCTTCAAAAAGTAATTGTTCATGAACTCAATCTAACGTTTTCAAATAAAGAACCCGATGAGATTTTGCAAATTTTATGCGTTTTTTTTTTTAAAAAAGTTCGATCAAGGCTCTTAAAAAATCACCCTTTATTAAGAAGAAGAGATTGAAGAAAATATCATACGAGAAGAATATCATCGGGTATTTTAAGAATTTCTGCTCATGTGACCATACTTCAATATTACCTATATTTCGTTGAGTTAGTTATTAGCCAGTTGTAGCCAGTGTTAATAATTTTCCACTAAGGGTTTTGCCTCTCTTTACCTCATCCTCACCCTCTCAGAACTCAATCAAACTTCGCTTTTTGTTCGTTCCGCAATTTATTTATTGCATTTTAATTTATTTGCAATTATTACTTTTAATTAATAACAACAATCTAGCATTGTTGAGTTTTGTGCGAAATGTTCATATGTGTATTTGCATATTAGGGTGGCACATTAAGTTCTACGTCAGATATTTGTAGGAAAGCGCTTTAAGTTGGGTTTATCGCCGCGAAATATAAAATTATAAATTCCAGCTCAGAAAGAAACATAGGGCAGGTGGAAGAAGTTTAAAAGATGATAATATTGCTTTAGAAATTTAAATAGTCATACATATAATTTATATCTCATATATGGGTAATACATAGTTCGGAAAAAGCTTAGAAAATCTGCATCTATCCCTTCTATATTGCAAAGTTCCAAGTTGAAAAAATTTCAATGAAATTTTTTTAGTCTTATATTTGGGCTCACCCTAGCAATTCAGTCTTTATGTGGCGTCAGTGGATGCAGACACATATTTTTTTAAGTATACTGAAGCTGAAGCTGAGCTCAAAGGCATAATAAATGCGGTTGAAATTGCAATTAAGCAAAATATTTCTTTTGCTGAAAAATTATTTAAGCTTTTAACTTGCCTATAAATGAGATATGAGGACTGCTTAATAACTCATTGATGGTAATTAAATGGTAAAATTCACTCTCCTTCCATAAACATGCTGGAAATATTGGCAAGAATCAATCTTAGTTAAGAAAAAAATTGTTGTTGGTATAAGTAATTCTCTGAAAGTCTATATAAAGAGTTCGATACTAAGAGCGATCTCGCTTAGGCAGCTTAGAGCGCCGAGTTCAACATAGTATTATCGGACTGATTGCTTTCTCACTTCTACCGAAAAAGCATTGCAGTAGTCCAGTATCTTAAGGCTAAGAATGGCGGAGAGCTGCTTAAAGAAAACTCCCCTTTAAACCTTCCCACGTAGCTTCTACTCGTACTTGTCCGTAAAAAAAATGGAAGACGTGAACCTTCGAAAGAAAGGAGAGGTACTCCCAAACGTACCTTACGCCTCCTAGCAAATAACAATTTTTCAGTCTTACTTAGTTTTCTTCGGTTAACTGGTAAAAGGCATTTACAAATTTTCTATAGCCATAATGTGCTGAGCACATAGAGAGCGACAGACTTCAAGCAACATTTGTCAAATGTTAAAATACACACGTTCTTAAGGACACAGTGATTTAGACAGTTGCACGAAGACATAACTGCGTCCATAAGAACATGTGTATTTTAATATTTGACAGATGTGGCTTGAAGTCTGTCGCTCTCTATGTGTTCAACATATAAGAATATACACGTCAGTTTATGCTGTCACCCGACAACCTCTTTCCTCAAGTTCTTTAAATAGGTAAATCATTAATTACCGATACTCAAAGCTGTGAGGAAAGTACCCCATGGGGCGTGGTGCCCCTATTAACCTTTCGGCATATCTGTGCACTGCCCTACTACGTCCATTCTGTTGCAAAGAAGGGTATGTATAAGGCTGCATAAGGTGCTTGGTGTTCGACTCCACCTCAAACTCAAAAAAAAAGGTGTTTGCTTTTTTTTAAGTAAATTCCGAATTACTTTCAAATTCAACTTTCTTCAAGCGATTGCACCCATCTCATACCACCAGCTTAATAATTTCTCACCCGTTTCTCCGATTGTTATACTATGAAATAAAGATTGCTTGTTTCCATTTTATCTAAAGAAGCATATTTCCAAGAATACAAACAAAATAGAATATGAGAAGCCAGATCAATGGCACGGCGTTCGTCAGCAGGGAGAGAGAGGAATGCAGTATAGCAAATTTGTTTATGTGTAGGTATATGTCAAGTCCATCGTCTCGCTGCATATTGGCTTGCTTACGCTTGTTGCATTGTTGCATAGTAAAGCTTCATAAGTTGTTGGACAATATTGCAATATTCGCGTACGCTCTAATGTAAACGGAAACATTATTAGAACAAACTGTTCGATATTGCAAACAAAGCCATAGAGAATACTTTTGCTGCCTGCGCTGTGTGTGTGTGTGTGTGTTGACGTTGTTTACAGTTTTTCTCTCATCTCTGCGCCATTACAACACAATTGCATGCTAATAAATACAACAATAAGCATATTATAAAGGACCTGCTGGGAAATTTGAACTAGAGCGTTGAGTTTGGACTTAGAATTGGCGCAATAACTAAAGTAGAGAAAGTATTTGTGTTCAAGGTAGAGAGGTTAGTTATAACATGTTTAAGTGTATGCTTTTGAAAACTTATTATAGCACTATAAATTTTGCAGCAGTAAATAGCGAGAACTTATTCGAATAACTTACTTATAGAGAATACCTACCTACCTACCTTCCTTGCCTGGGGAGGTATTGATAATTAACGGCAACACCCAAAAGTAGCGACAATAATTGATCACTGTGTATAAACTGAGAGTCCAGTGAAACTCAAAGCTAAGAAAGTTTTTCCAGAAAGGTGCTTAGAACTAAGGATATCACAAATCTATAGAATAGAGGCTTTGGAAATCAGGTAATCAATATAAGGAAAGTCTAAAAAAGGTTAGACCTCCGAGATCACCAAGTAATTTTCTTATCATTTTCTTGTTCTCAAAAACTATATTTAAGAATTTTGGGGGATATTCACATATTTCGTACCTTAATTAACAAAATTTGTCTCAAAAACGAGTTTCATATTAATATATACCAAAACACACTACCCCCAAAAATTACCAAAACCTACCCGTTTAACAAGTAATTACTAACCAGTACCATTCTACCACTATTAGCGTTAAAATATTCGTGAACTCATGTCCCCCATGAGTCAAACTGCTGTGAAATTTTCTTGAAGGATTTGTCCACACTGCTTGGAAATTCCAACTGCAAACCATTCGTGCGCACATAAATATATATTTCAATATAAGTAATGGCTATGTATGTGTGCGTTTTTATTATATTCTTGTTATTTCTTAGCTTGCGAATATATTCCAGTTAAATTCATGCTACTTTTCGTTGCGCCGCCCGCGACGGTGTGGGTGGTGTTTATTATTGCTTCACGACGTACTTGTCCGTCGTCAGTGAAAATGTCCAACATCCTGTTTGCCGTGCGCTAAGGAAACGGAAGCAAGTGAGGCGAAATTGGCAAAAATAACGTCCGCAACAAGTAAAGTGATAACACGGCATAAAAGCGAGTAGTAAAAGGGGTAGAAGAAAATGAAAATCGTTGCACAAATATTTTGCAATAATTACCAAAAGAAAAATTCAACGTGCTTAAGCATACGCCGGGATTAAGCTTTATTAGCTGATTAATTTTTAAAGTGTAACGATTTGTTGGAGTTTGAATAGTTGACGTTTATGCTTACAGTTAATTGTTGACAAATAATTATTGTAGCTATGGGTGAGACTCAGGGAAGATTAAAGTATTTGGGGGCTTTGTAAAGGATCATTGAAACTGCTTCTGGTTAGTAATATTTTAAAAAAATTTTTAGGAGCTTTATTGGCGTCTGGAGACTCAAAATCTTTAGAAGTTTAACTGAATCCGTGAATCAGATATCTTTAGAAAAATGATCAGATTGAGAATAGCGGAGTATTATATCGCTAATGGTGAAGGGCTATTAAGACATTATTGTCTTGTAATCATCAGCCAAAGCGCGTGTACTTTTTTCAAAATCTTAGCAAAGACTGTTAGATCCGATTAGATTCCAAGGCTAATCTTCCTGATCGAGATCATATTTTGACTACTACATACATTTACAAGTATACAGTCTTTTGTGAAGCCACAAAATAGAACTCCTGTTCTTAGATGTTATACGACAACAAAGTGCCTTGAAGGCAATACAAATTTACATAAGCGTTTTACTTATGTTCCTACCAGTTCAACGAGATATCTGGAAGTGTAAACCCCGAAGAGTTTAAGCATTGAAATCTTTGAACTACATCTTAATCCATGCCATGTGGCATCGGGTAAAATGCACAATCTTACTACATGAATCTCAAACAGGTATCAAGTTAGAGTTCCTGCAACCATCGAAAGCTCCTTGCATCGCTAGCCATTAACCTAGTGCCAAAAGGATCTTGCGACAACGCAAGACCTAATGCTGACATAGTGCTGGTTAAACCTCCATCGAAACCCATTATTCAATAGTAAAACCCACGAAGAAATCGGAGCATTAACCCGTTCAACAAATTACTCTAGCGAGACTAGTTGGGACGTTGCCTACCCTTGCCAGCTCATTAATTATGCAGTTACTAGCGAATCCGCTGTAGCCTAGCACCAAACTAGTCTTATCACCAAGTGACTCGGTAATATTGATATCGAAATTAGGCTTTCCTCACCCAGCCTTGAATTAACGATTAATGAGTTAGTAAGTAGTAAAGAGTTCCTCTGCAATATTAAAATGGTCTGACCAACAGGAGCGATTACAACAAATATCTGCTTTATGAAATTGTCAACCATGACTTGTATTAAGGTCTGTTGAAAATTAGAGTGCTAATAAATCAGCTCGATTTCTTTTTCATAGCCAACACGGGTGCTTGCAGAAGTCCAGACGCTGAACCTGACGGTTTCGGACGGATGAGCCTCATCGCGGAAGATGATTTTTCGATGAAAATCCGTATCATTTTGTTGTGAGTTGTTACTCAGCCCAATTCAAGAACATACGATGATTCTGGTGGTAAAGCGGTTTCAGTCCTTGAGTCAATTTGATCTTGTAAAGATGTAGGTCAAGGTCTTTTCGCAAAATTCGCCACAACAAGGTCACAGAGATGCCCAACGCTTGGGAAGGAAGAGTGAGAGACTGATTTGGGTCTTCCTCAATTCATGCGCTAGCACCAGCAATATTCTCGACTCTATGGGCACTTCTTTGTCTTAATGGCACGGGAACATTTTGTACTATGCTTGTGGATTGAAATTTGTCCACTATACGTTCAATTGTTGATCTGACTGGGTGATTATGACGACCATAAATTGGACGTAGCGCTCTTAAAGTTGAGGCTACTGACTCTGAGTTTCGTTGGAAAATTTCAATATTTCCGACTCGTTGTTGGATAGTATATCTTTTCATGATAAAATGGCAAACGTTACTGAAGAGAATTGTCAAAAGAGCGAGCATTTTTTGCGATAGCTATTGGTGCCAGAAATCAGGTTATGGAAATCTTAGAGAAATTTTTTTCCCAATGAAATAATAGTTTAATGGTTGATTTTACTTCATATACATTCTAACCTAGATTTTAATGTAGGTTAAACTGCAAGTTAAAGGTAGGAAAAAAAAAACACTCTAAGCTCTCTTTCTAGTAAAGAGATTTATTATCCTCCCAGTTTGGCACCTTTTAATGTAGGGTAAGAGTTTGAAAAGTATGGACCTCAAATGTTTTCAGAACAGCACAGATTTATATCGGAATTACGACAGGGGAACATCCCTCAGAACATGTGACAACAACTACAACCATATCGTAAACTTCCTTAATTGATACTACCTAGATTCTTAATGCTCTTGTGCTTGGGGATATCCGAAACTGGAGCAAGTTTGTTGTCCCAGTGTGTTGAGAGCATGAGATAGTAGAAATTGCGACTGAGAAAATAATCTTATTTTTCCAAACACAAATTAAACTAACAGTTTTACTACAGCGGAAGCGCTTTATTTTAAACTAAGCGAACCAACTGGCTTCCTAATTAATTAATTATTTAATTCTATACAAGCCCGCACGCAAATAATCGAAAACTGATTTGCTCTGCTCATTTGTACGTGCTCTCTCCTACAGTTTTCGGCTCCTGACTTTGCTTATTTTCGCTCCAAACACCGTAAATTGCAAATGAAAATTGCTAACCCGTACCAACATACGATTAGTATCAGCTGCGACTCTTCGCCTCGGCAGGAAAAAAGTTCACTTTGCCGCGATTTCCCAGCCATCGCTGACTTGCATACAAATTTTACTTATGTTAATTAAAAATTCTCAGCATATTTACAGACAATATGCAATTTAAACTAAGCATTACTATTTGCTATTTGATGCAGTTAAAGTGGCGGAGTGTGCCGCGGCTGGGAGAAGGAAGTGGGTTGTAGCGTTCTCGCTGGAGAGTGAAAAATTGAAATTCCATGCAATTTTCACTATAGTATGCTTTAATACCAAGTACAGGGATGCATGCAAGCGTTGCGCTTTATGCTGCTTTCTGCCATTATGTGAAAGTAGGAAAAATAATTCGCATTCAGATCCATATAGAAAATATTTACCACATCATATAGAATTTGCGAAAAAATGTGTTGCAAAAGAATATTTTTGCTATGCAAATAACGACATGCCGACGGGCAGATTACAAGTTGAAGAGCGAAATTTACCAAACGCATGCTGCAAGTGAGGGGCGGAGGAGCAGGAAATTTTATAGCCAGGATAACAACAACAAGTGATATGCTAAATAACTGACAGCAAACATGAAAGGTTACACACTAATGCTAATACATGCGAGTGTTTTCTAAAATTTTACAGCAGCCTGTAGTGAAGAATTGTAGCGGGGCTCTCCTCTGCGCACTCTCGCCAGAGAACTAGCGGTGTAGACAAGGCAAAGTCGGAAGTTGCTGCGTCAATTAAACAAAATATCGAGATTATTAGCTTAGATAGAGAAAATGTGTACAGGAAATTTCTTTAATTTTTACTTTCTTGGCACTAGTTTAAGGTGCCGACTCTCGATTTTACGCATTTCTAAGCTGAATAAATATTTTCGGTGAGCTCTGCTCTTCATCTCTACCTCTCAGAGACCTAATGTTACTTTAACACCATCATATTATGTTATTATACATTATCGTATATCTAGCGATCTACTGATAAAGAAACCGGTATAAGCATATGCCGAGTCTTACGTTCTATGGTAAGGGTGCCAGGTCACAGCGGAATCGCTGGAAATTGTAAAGCTGATGAGCTATCAAGGAAAGGCACTCTAGAGCCGCTATCAATAGAATGGGAGAGGATACGTTTTACTACTACAATAGATAGCTGAGCCTCGCTGGAGCTTGGCCAGCCATCGGTACATGCGCTGTTGTTAGATCGATCGCAAGTGATCCCTAACCCACAGTAAGACATGCCTCTCCCTACTCGTGGGGCTTTGATCAAGTTATTGTCCTATTGGCGTTCATGCTATAAGGCTGGGAGTCCTGCCAGACGCCATCTGAGAAACTGTATGGAAGAAAATGAGGTGGAAAGAGCTCTACACTTCCATCTTGACTTTTCCGCGATTTGGAGGTCAAGACGTAAGCTCTTGGGAGCTCATACCTTCAGACATCCCACCAAACTGACGGGAATGGATCCCGCTCTATCCCACACCTATCCTAATGAAGTTCTCTCTTCGAAGCGATTTTCGAAATGTTGATATTAAATTTATCTTTGTTTTTGAACAAACCTCTATCAACCAAAACAAGATGGGAATGAGGTTTTCTCTTCGAATCTACTATCCAGAGAAACTTTACTGAAAAATAGGGATCAAATAATCCGATCCGAACATTATTAATAAATCAGAAACCGAAGTCAAGAATTAATGGCAAGAAAGAGAGTAATAAGGATTGTTTACCAATCATCAACGATTCTTTAAGGCACTGTTGTTCTTCTAATGGTAAGTGGGAGATACTACCACAATGAATAGTTCAAAGAACCTGACCATTTCATGAAATTTCGTCATTATTTTATGACTACTAAACTATTTCGTATCAATGGTTTAGTGGTCGGAACATCGCCAAATATTAAAAGTCTGACCTTTGGATTTCAGCATATGTTTGGATAACTTTTAAGAGTGGCTGCGATTAAATATCCCTTCCATAACACAATCCCATGATGTACAATTTCGGTCACGCTTTTATGGTTTTTATACTCTCGCAACAAAGTTGCTAAAGAGAGTATTATAGTTTTGTTCACATAACGGTTGTTTGTAAGTCCTAAAACTAAAAGAGTCAGATATAGGGTTATATATACCAAAGTGATCAGGGTGACGAGTAGAGTTGAAATCCGGATGTCTGTCTGTCCGTCCGTCCGTCTGTCCGTCCGTCCGTGCAAGCTGTAACTTGAGTAAAAATTGAGATATCGTGATGAAACTTGGTACACGTATTTCTTTGCTCCCTAGGAAGTTAAGTTCGAAGATGGGCAAAATCGGCCCACTGCCACGCCCACAAAAATGGCGGAAACCGAAAACCTATAAAGTGTCATAACTAAGCCATAAATAAAGGTATTAAAGTGAAATTTGGTACGAAGGATCGCATTAGGGAGGGGCATATTTGGACGTAATTTTTTTTGGAAAGTGGGCGTGGCCCCGCCCCCTACTAAGTTTTTTGTATATATCTCGGAAACTACTATAGCTATGTCAACCAAACTCTATAGGGTTGTTTCTTTCAGGCATTTCCATATACAGTTCAAAAATGGAAGAAAGCGGATAATAACCACGCCCACCTCCCATACAAAGGTTATGTTGAAAGTCACTAAAAGTGCGTTAACCGACTAACAAAAAACCTTAGAAACACTAAATTTTACCGAAGAAATGGTAAAAGGAAGCTGCACTGCAAAAACCGTATCTCAGGAACTACTCGACCGATTTCAATGAAATGACATGTACGAAATATGGAGGGATGGTCTTCTTCCAATATAGCGCTATTTTGAATTCTATCTGATGCCTTCTCTGTATAGTACAATATATATACATTAGGAACCAAAATAGAAAAATATGTAAATGACGGATAATGAAATCTCGATTATCACTTTATCATGCGAGAGTATAAAATGTTCGGTGACACCCGAACTTAGCCCTTCCTTACTTGTTCAGATATACTCTTGTTATTCAAGATTACTGATATGTATGTACATACTCAAAACGGTAAAAGATGTTCTTAGGTTACTGAGTTTTGCATGGTACAAGAGACGAACATTTGTAAGAACCATGGAGTTTGTATTAAAAAGGTAGAACTGGCCTGAATGAAGGATTTTCCGTAAGGATGGATGGAAACTCATTAGAGGGATAGTAGAGGATTTCAGCACCTCTTATTGACTGACTCAACAAATTCTGTTAATGCTTTGAGCATGGAGCGTCTCCATCTATAGAACTAATAGAACCAAAAGGCCTAAATACTTTGCTAAAACGACATCGAGTGGAAGTCGCAGAAGAGTTGTGTAAAAACTCAGCTGAGGACATTATATTCTTTATTACTGGTGACGAAATGTGGATTTAAGAATATGGCGTCTAAACTGTACAATAATCTTCTGAATGGCGCTCCAAAAATTAGCTGAACGGAAGAAAACCAAAATTCGCTGAAGGCATTGAAGGCTTTCCCAGGCGAGGGTTATAACAAGTGTATAAAATTGGTAAAATTTAGGATTCGGTACCTTATTATGAAAAACTTCTTTTGTCAGCCAAAATCAGAGCCAAATTTGAGCAGGTTGTACAGTGCTTACTTGTACTTCAAGCTAGTTGGAGAGAGAGTCAAATTTGCTGTTTTTAAAATACAGAATTTTTCAATAGAGCACTACCATGGTAGACAAACGACGCCGCATTTTTTCCCGCTCTTTTAACATTTCTCTTCAGTAAGGTTCGCCATTTCATCATGGAAAGATATACAATCCAACAAGGATTCGAAATTATTAAAACTTACTATCGAAATTCGGAGTCAGTGGCCTCAACTTTGGGATTTAGTTCGGTTCACATAAATGTATCGAGGTCAGTTTACAAACAGTCGCTAAAATAGTCAGAAATCAACATACAGCAACCTTCTAAACACCAGAAACAACAACATATTTTACCGTTTTCACTTCGTGAACATTAAAATTTTCTCGCTTGGCATTCAAAAGTGCATAAATCTCCACACAGGCGCACACACACAGACACATTCCCAGTAATCTTCACTCACGTGCAAAACATCAATCTCGCATTTGAACCTTTGAAGCGCTGAGACTGAATTTTGATTTAGTACGAGTAACGGAATTAACTACAAATGAAATGTAAACCAAGTCAACACTTCAAAAAGCAAACTCAAACACACACACATACATACATATATAAATTTATATATAAAGCAAATCCGGCATAATCACTGCTGGCACTATGTCGCTTGCTTTGCCCAAAAGTCTTTAATATACACTCGGGTAAAAGCGTGCACGTGTATACGTGTATGTATGTATGTGTGTAGGTGTGAGTGTGTGCGTTTGCGCCTGTCTGAGCATTCCATAAAATGTGAATCAAAATTGCTTGCAAAGGACATTGCATATTTTGCGTCACAAAGAATTTTACATCCTGAATTACAGTTATTTTCATTTGCATTTTAGTGCACAACCAGGTTGTTGTTGTTTTTATATTTTGGCTTTCAATCTTTTGGTTTTTTTTTTGGTCGGCAAGTGAATGGGAATGGCAATGCGTGCGGAGTGCAAACTACTATACATTCACACACACACACATATAGGCATCGAAGCAAAAACACATAAAAACATATTTACATACAAACACACACACATATATACTCATATGAATATAGCTACACATGCATAATAAATACTCCACTCGAATGCGTTGAAAGGCTGGCTAGATGGATGACCTTGCTGATATTACTGTCCTGTGCTAAATGCTGACAGCAACACCCGCTTTCAACACACCTACTCTCTCGTCTGTGTCTGTGTTGTTGCACGCACGAGCAGCGTATACATACTATATACATAATTGCACAAACAAATGCTGGAAAAAGTTTCGCCATGCAATTTGGAAGTAGGACAGAAATACAAAATAAAATTCACCCACGTGAAACGGAAATGCATAGCAACGAAGGATGACAACTGTGAGAGCAGCAATTTGCAGAGAAAAGTTGTCAAGAAAAATTTGAATTTATTTGTGGCAATTAAATGGGCTAAAGTCAGATGGCTTTCGGAAAAGATAATATGAAAATTACGAATGCTTTCTAAATTTATCAGGGAAATCTGGTTAAAGCTTTCACAAAAAATAGCATACATTTCGATTTCTCACAAAGTAACTGCTATCGTTGCTTAGGGGCTCGAAAGACAGTTGCTTTTATAGTTAGTTTCAGAAGATTCTTATTATATAAGTTTAGCACCATCATTCGAAATATGCTTATAACAGCTGAACATATTTGACTCGAACTGGTCCGAGTGGCATAAAATATTAATGGGAGGTCATGAAGTGATCGAAACTTGTCTTTTGCGATAACATCGAAAAAGTTAAGAAAGGCGTACTTGAAAATTGTGCTGTTAGCAGCAGAGAAAAAAACAGAAGATTTAAACATTTCTTATGGATCGACTCAACATTTTGGTCAATGTTTCGGGTATCAAACGTTTCAATGCTAAAGTCTTACCAAAAGACTTGAATCTTTGGAAGAACGATATCGAGTGAAGATAAAAAAAAGATGATTGACAGCGTAGGTGAGTAACATACATACATCAAACACTCTTCATTAGTAAGGAGAAGTGGATTTGTGAATCTGACGCTGAAACTGTTCAAAAATCTGGCGAATGGCGTTCCACAAAAAAGCAGATACCGAAAAAACCAAAACCTATGTTGACGATCACCGTTTTCTTTGATTAACGTAGTTTGGTTTATTATAAATTCTTCCACAGTATTAAACGGTCAATAAAGAACAATACTTGGCGATTTTGTGGAGTCTACGAGAATAAATTCGTAATTGAGCAGATTCTGACTCACTCTTTGGCCAAAAACAAAACGAAAATCATCGCTAGTGGCTTAGTCGCCAGATTTAATTCCATACCTTTTCGAAACTGAAAAATTCGTTTCGGGGAGCACACCATGGGACTATTGAAACAAGTCATTCACTGAAAGTTCTGAAGGTTATCCCAACCGAGGCTTATAAAAAGTGTTTGGAAAATGGGATTATATTGAAACTGCAACACGATACTATCTTTATTTTACTACCTTGCTTCGGATTGCGATTATTGAACTCTGACTCAGTTCTCTCACCAAAATAATGAAATATAATATATTTCGGAGATACAGATTCAGACTGTAAAATATTCTTTTTTAATGGAAATATAAAAATATGTTATCAGGAATAAAACCTATTATATCCATAAGATTTCGACGAAGTGCTTACAATAATCAGCGGATTTTTTCTCTCAGACCTCAGCTTTTTTTCTTCATATGAAACAAAATATTTTCGATTCATATACATACAGGTGTGCAGTTGAGATCCATTAAGACCAAAGTAACGGTTTTTTTCAATAGGGACGATACAAAGGCAGACCCCATAAGGACAGCAAACGACCCCATATTTTTACAAGATCAAATTGGCGCAAGAACTGGAGCCGTTTGACGCCGTATGTTCGTGAATTGGGCTGAGCAACAACTTGAAAATGATAAGGATATTCATTGAAAAATCATCTTCAGCGATGAAACTCATTTCTGGCTGAATGGCTTCATCAATAAGCAAAATATGCATTATTGGTCAGGCAGCAATCCACATTTACTCCATGAGTCATCATTGCATCCCGAGAAAATTACGATTTGGTATGGTTTATGTGCCGGCGGCGTGATTGGGCCACACTTCTTCCGTGATGATAAAGACCGGGATGTTACTGTGAATGGGAATCGCTACCATGATAACCGCATATTTTTGACCCGAATTAGATGATAGGGACTTGGACAATATGTGGTTCCAACAGGACGGTGCCACAAGCAACACCACCACCAGTTTGGTGAACGTGTTATCCCACGAAATGGCCCAGTCATTTGGCCGCCTTGGTCGTGCGGTTTGAAGCCGTTAGATTATTTCCTGTGGGGCTACATCAAGTCTAAGTTCTATGCCAACAAGCCAGCGACGATTGATGAACTTCGTTCAAATATTGAACGTTAAATTGCAGCAGTATCGGTCGATGTATGCCTGAAAATCGACGAAAATTACGTTCAGCATCTTGACTTCTGCAAGCATGCCCTTTTACAGAAGTAAACAATTTCATTGTTATCCCAAACTACTTATTCAAAACCCCGTTAGTATACCGATACCAAACAGCTGTTTAAGTGCTGAACTCCCTTGTGAGCAAAAAGGCGAAATTTGTGAGACATAAGCACATAGTTATACCGTATCACTAAAATGACTATGATACTCGTATTGGAGTGGGTTTTACTCTCACCTGTTTACTGATAAATCGTTCACTCATTTGAGAAAAAGACAAGAAAAAATGTGAACTTCGGTTGCACCGAAGCTAAAATAACCATGAGAAATACAAAAGTTTTCGAGAACTTAATTTTGATCAATCAGTTTTAACGACAGCTCTATGATATTATGATTCGATACCGGAGGTTCCGACAAAATTGTGCAAAATTTCAAACTGACATATCAACAATTGCAAAACTCAACTCAACGTGCAGATCATTTAGGTTTTCTTCTGGTTATTACAAACTTTCTTGTTAACTGAACTTACGCTATTCAAGGTATAAAGTTCTGTTCTTGATTCTGTTCTTTGTTCTGTTGTTTATTTGTTGATCCACCAAATCGTTAATGCAGCGTTAAACTAAGTAAGCTTGAGTTCGAGCATACTTTTAAGCGCAAACGGTTAATTAATATTTAGTAAAAAATTTTTATAAAATCATTAATTTAAAACGCTTCATAAAGACCAACCAAATGTTCCATTGTGTCCAATAATCTTCAACAGAAATCTGTTAATGCCACTGGTGACCGTTGAAATTGATGTGCTAATTGAAATTTCCAGTATACAAACAAAAGTTTAAAAAGCACGCTGGGACTTAACGGTAAACATATTGTTCGCACATTTTCACGCCTAAAATGTTGATTTAAGCTTACATAATTGAGTTTATTAATTTCATTTATTTATTGGAGAGAAAAATGCTCCGTTAAAAGCCTCGAAAATATTGTCACGCAAAATATTTTAAATTTCGATTATATGAATAAATACCAGCATTTTATGAAATACCATTAAATAGTGCATAAGTATATACTAAGAAATTCTTTATAGTTTACGAGAATAAATTTTATTTATTACTATTAATACTGACATATGCTTGCATTGCTATGAGTTTGGATTTCTATTTAAATTGAATATATTTATAAGCGTACATATACTTCTATTTGCCAGCTTCTGTTATGATATCTGAAGTTTGAAATTCACAGTAAGAAGTTTTAAGTACTTGAATTCATATGAATGTAATGTAAACACCGAGAGAACTTCAACCATCACCATGGCAGGCCCCCACCCGCTCAGCAGCACGAGAAGTAAAAGTTAATTGCTGCCATATCTATGCAAAAATAAAAATAAAACAAAAAAATGATAATAAAAGTAACGGACTTCTCTGCAAACAGTTTGTATATTTCACATGTGTGTAGTTATGTTCAACGCTGAGTGGGGGGGCTTGAGTTGAATGGGTGTGGTTGCAGTTGCCATATGTCAGTGCGTATGTCAACTGGTGGTGTATAAATCAACACAGATGGTGTGTTAAATTCATCCAACTCCAGCAGAGCATGGCAAGTGCAACAGCCGCAACGACACGTCATTGGTGTAATGGAGCTGCCAGCATAGTGTTGTTGTTGTTCTGATTTGTACTATTGTTGTGTGTGTGTGTGTGAGAGGAAAAAAAATTTTAAGGACTTAAAGGAATTTAAATTGGGTGTGGAGTTCGTGTTGGGAGAGAGACTCCGTCACCGAGAACTGAACTCCAGTGGATGAACGTCTAGCCACAATCCACATCAAAGTGAAGTTCTTCAACATATCACTGATTTGCGCACACGCTCCGATGGACGAAAGAAGGACGATATGACCAAGAATGCCTTCTATGAGCGCTTGAAGCGCACATATGAGAGCTGCCCCCACCACGATGTCAAAATCGTGCATGGCGACTTTAACGCCAAGATGGACAAGGAAAGTATATTTGGCACAACGGTCGCTAAATTCACCCGTTATGATAAAATATCCCCAAATGGGTTGAAGCTGATCGGCTTCGTCGGGTCCGACATATGGTTACCTATAGTACTAGATTCCAGCATAGGGAATATGCTACTTGGCTGTTCCTAGCTCTAAAAGCCAGCAGCGAACTCGATCCACCATCTTATTGCAGCGAAGATACGCACCCGCCTTTGTTCAGCAAAAAACGCTTGTCACCACACACAAGGAAGGTTCGACGTCCAGAAGCTACAACCACAACAGGCATCGAAAAGATTTTCTGCTGGACTAGCTCTTCTACTCCCTGAGTGCACTAATCAGCAACGCGGTATAAGGGATGTGGGATAGCATTTCAAATTCCTTACGTATAGCCGCAAACGAAACCATTGGTTCTCGAGAAAGGCAAAAGAACAGCTGGTATGATGAGGAGTACCGTATCGAAGTGGAGAGAAAGCAGACTGTCTACCTCGCATCATTACGATCGACCACAACACGTGCGGGATGGGACACTAGGAGATGTTGAACCCGATTCTCTGATCGATAACGATGGAGAAGACATTCCGTTGCTGAAGCAGTTCGAATAGCAATTACTCGTCTGAAGAGCAATAAAGCGGCGGGGGCCGATGGATTGCTGGCCGATCGGATATAAGATTCTATCAAGCTTATTGTGTGAAAGATAAAACCCACCGTTAACAAACTGAACTTCTGCTTTGCAGTACCGAAAAGCTGTACCGCAATTCTACCAATTATATTATCTGGCTTTCTCTCTTTCCCTGCGACAAATTTTCAATTGCAATAAATACCTTCAAAAATCACAAATCAAAACCTCAAACAACAGAAAATCACAGCTTCACAAAAGAATATCTTCCGTCTGTACAAAAAAAAGTTGCGCTGGAGGGCGGCATTGTGTGGAAAATTAAACTTAGCCCGCGTGGCAATAAGATAAAAATTAATAATTTATGAGTAAATAGCAGAGCATAAGAGGAAATGGGTCACCAGCGCTGCGGACGCATGCATGGGCAGCTCAATTGCCTGTGGAGACGCGCGGACGCCAGTGCGGGCCGCTGTGGACCACCGGGTGCGTCCTGCTGTTATCAACAACGAGCGCAAAATCGAAAGTGGGACACGCGCAGCATGCAACGGAGCATGTAAATGTGCAAACACATGTGCTGGTGGGTGGGTGGATGTGTGTGTGTGTTTGTGTAACTGCGGCACATATGTTTGCTTGTATGCGTGTATGTAAGTGGACAGCTGAGCTTGTAAGTCGCACAAACAGCTCGACACATCAGCTCTTTCGGCATGCCAGCGCGTTCATCAATGCAATAATGCGTGACTGTGGCCCGAACTTTGCGTGAGTATCAACATTTGTGCCACTGATGTATGCATGCATCAATGCGTGTGCGCGTGTGTATGTGTGTGTTCACCTGACGCTCAACTATAGCATGCACACGAATTGTTGTTATTGACGCGTGACCCAATTGTAAAACCCACACGCAGCACTGCAAATAAAAAAACGCACATGCGATTCCTATGTATGTATGTGTGTGTGTGTGTGTGTGTTCAAATGCAGATTCGCTGCAGCCACAAAAAGCGGCAAAAACACCAGCAGCCAGCGGACAATCAACAATCCAGCAGCGCTATTTGTTGATGTAATTCCAGCAGTTAACGCTGCTGTTATTGTTGTTGTTGTTGTTGCAAGTGCGCACTCCTTTCATCATCAGCGCCACATGTTTCGGTGGGCGTCGCTGGTCGTCGGGTTTATTTATTTATTTCACGCCATTGTTTGGCACTTGCTTTGCTTTGGTCTCAGCATTTTTGTTCTCCTTGCCTTGCCTCGCCTCGCCTTACCTTGCCTCTCCTGTCATTCCTTTCGCTTTCCAATTGCATTTGCACGGATTCGTGTCCTTGCAGCCAACAATGCTTGTTACAGCTAGCGTGTGTTAGCATTACAAGCACACACATGCATATGAGCGGCTATTGTTTGTATGCATGCATGTGTATGTGTGTGTGTGCGTGTGGAGATGCTCATGTTTATGCACTTAAGCGCTTACGAATGCTTGCGTGCGCTTAAATATGTGCCGATGCATTAACACATTTACCTTATGTAACTACACGGCCATTCGGACACAAATCCAGTGCGCTAGTGTGCGTGCGCTGACGGTGCGATTGTGAAAAATGTGATTTCGCAAAATTGGTTCCTTGCAAACTTTGCACTTCCTCACTTACGGACGCTTCTTCTTGTTATTGGTGCGTGTGCGTGTATGTGTGCGTGCTTTGTATTTGCTGCTGGTGGCACGTGACATTCGCACGGTGAGTGAGCGATGCGTCATTAGTGCAACTCTAACGATCGCAATTGAGTGTCAATTGGAACAACATCAAATACTAATGCTGATACACAGCTTTGAATTGATGTACCGAAAATCTATACTTATATTTATATGATTAGCGATTCTGTTATAACCGTACATATTAATATTTCTAAACAAGAATATGCTTTATATAGATATTTCTTCAATTTTGTTAAAACGCGAAAAGTGTAGATCAACATTTTTCTGCATTCGTCAAGTGGTTTGCTCTAGTTATATCTCCCATTTACTAAATTCAGCCTAAAAGTATGCTACTTATTATCAGCTAAGCAATTAAAACCACACTAAAACTTTGAGAGAAACATTGCCTACAGTTAGGCGAATAATATAATATTTTATCGCAGACACGCATCTTCCTTAATTAATTTACAGAACTTCATAACAAAACTTTAACGTCAAGAGTATTGTTTTCAACAGAAAAGTTAAATTAAGCATTTGTTTTATAATGTAGATAAAGGGGTTGGGCAAGTATGAAATATTTCTTTTTGCCTGATATTGATACTAGGTTTCTAGACATCTCCAAGAAAGACTCTTCCGGTAAGGCTCTGAATTGTGACGGGAAGGTCCTTCGCTTTTTTCTTTTAAATTTTTTCCTAGACACCACAATGAGCTCTAGATTGTTCCAGGTAGAAAAATTCAAATCCGACCACTTGAAAAAAAAATTGTTTCATAGGCCTGTACGAGGGCTGCTATATATATTTCTGGCCTAATAATGAAAATAGGAATATTTATCAACGAAAATGGTTTTATTGTTTTTCAAAATATTCTCCATCAAGACTTATACACTTTTGCATTGGGTGCAAGTCAAGGCTGTACGGTGGATGACCTATCAATTCGACGTTTTGGCCGGTCAAAAAGGGGCTGGTTTGAGCCGATGTGTGAGAGCTCGCATTGTCATGGTGCACAATGATTCGTCTTCTCTTGTTCGTTTTTCGAATTTCTCCGAAAACTTCAGGCAAACAAATGGTGGTATGCCACTCAGAATTGACCGTCCTACGTTGCTCAAGCGGAACAGTCGCCACATGACCAGTTTTGCCGAAGAAACAGGCGACCATTTGCTTGAAGTGCTTTTTCCACGAACAACTTTCGTTATATTTGGCTCGTCTTGAAAGACCCACACGGTCGATTGCTGTTTTGTTTCGGGCTCATACGAATAGATCCATGTCACAGATATTAACTGTCAGAAGTTTACTGCTCTACAAAAATTGCCTCATATTTAAAAAAAAAAATTTATTGTTATTTGAGTATTAAAATCTCGATAACGCTGAGTTTAATCGAAAAACTATTAGAGAAAATGTTTAGTAAACAAGTATTTTTGAAGAGCAGAGAGCATAACGTCGTAGAATATACCTCTGAATCTAGGGTCGATTGAGCCCGTTGAAAAATGTGAGAGGATTTTAGTTTCGCTCATATGATCCCAAAAAAGAGGCTTCTATCACTCGAAACTCAGCCGGTTTACTGAAAAATAAAGAAACCACAGCAAGAATGTGTATTATATGCGAACAGATATCATTACTATAAAAAAATTAAGTTATCGGTATGAAATTTTACATACGTATGGTGATCACGTCTAAAAATTGTCAAATCGGGCTATAAATACTCAAGTTTCCAGATACCGAAGATAGCGACCAAAGTACCACGCCATGACAATCGGGTCTATGTAACCGGAATGAACCCGGATATATGTATATCCGGCAATCGGCAGCATTCCTTCCAATTCACTTCAGAACTTTTTTTTTTCGCTACAAGAACCAAAACATTGTCATAGCTGAGATTTACCTAAGTGTCTGAGATATACATAATTGCAATTCAGAGGGAATCTTTTCTCGTTAATGGTGTATCGGTGTGTCAAAAATTATTAAAATTAAGTTAGGACTTTCTCCTTCCTTTTTGAACCTTTGATTTGCTTTATGCCATAAAGTATATGTTGTATTGGTCAATAAGTGAAGTATTTTAGCAAGAGTAGGGGTTTTTGACTTCGCTAAAGGTAGATAAAAGTTTTATTGACTTCAGGAAGGGTTTGTTGTGTCTGCTTATATTAAACCATAGGTTAATTAACTTTACCAAATGCCATTTACTTCGAACTTACATTAAAAAATCTACTGATAACATATACATCAGTCAATAATAACCATAAGTTATTTAGCTTATATTATTAGATATTCAGTAGTTTAATGCAAATGACCAGGATCAGTTGTTGAAATATTCCAGCTTCAAAATCTAGACTGGAGAAGACACCGTTTTGCTTTCAAATAAGTTTTAGCTCTGTTCTGTTTTTTAAAGCTTATCGAGAATAAATATTTTTTATATTAACTACTTTTGAAAATTTGGTGAACGAATTCGAAATGAATTCGAAATAAATATTTTGTGGCTTCATTAACCCAATGAGAATTACGAATGGCTTGTTAGACCATTGAAATCATAGCAAATGAACTGCAAGGCCGAACTGAGTGGAGCAATAAGTCATTTGTATATATGGTTTAATAGAACTAGTGACTTCTTGGAATGTTAGAAATACTAGGTAAATATTTTAAAATACAATCCACTCAAACTTGATCTAGGGGTTCTCGAAAAGCTCCAAGAACAAGAGATTCAAGAACTGAGAAAAAACAACGGTTTGCGGGCCATATTTCTTTAAGGCTGATGCCGGTGAAAACGTAACCGTCAACGGCGACCGTTCACGCGCCATGATAATCAACAATTTGATTTCTGATATTGAAGCCCGGCGACATTTGATTTCAACAAAATGGGGCCACTTTCCACACATCGTATGTAACAAATGATCAACGCGGTGAGTCCGTCTTTTTATATGCGAAGTAGTCCTTGAGGCTTGAGAAATCGAAAAGTTAACGTTATTGCTTGCTTCAGATTCTAAGAAAAATATATAAGCCAGGACGATTGTTGCGACCGCAGGACGGCAATGCATAACAGGACTATTTCTCGCAAAGAAGGCAAGACTGACCAGCCGGATCGTGTTGGTAGATCACGCCATCTTCTCATAAACTTTGTACAGGATCTACCGGCTTTTAATTCTTAAATTGGTCCGACCATTATGCCAACTGTCAAGTGCCATAAAAGTCTTTACTACTTTAACATTTCTTTATGTTCCCTACGCACACACACATACACATACGCACCCTTCAACAGACACAAACTCGCCGGTGATAATTCAATTCAGCGCTGCACAGGGGTGCATTATTAACTGCCAGTGGTGCTTTATGACACCGATTCACGCACGTTCCGCCGCTGCGGTGGACGCACGCACGCACACTCACGCGCACCAAATAGCGGACACCTCGTTGCATGAACGCGTACCGATGCAACAACCGCATTGTTGTTATTGTTATTGCAGCCAGCTGCTCTGGTAGCACACACTCAATGAGCTATGGACAATGCGCAGTGGTCGAGAGGCAGCTGGGTCGCCGGGCCGCTGGCAGATGCTGCTGTTGTCCAACTCGCCGTATTTGCACTTTGCCGGTCACTCACGATTTGAGGCAGCCATTAATGCACTATTTGCAGAAATAATAAAGATAATGGTTTTCGGCTGCTCGCACCCTACGCGCCTCGCCGCAGCCACTCCCCTGCCTGCTACGCGTTTATAGCATTTATAGTTGTTGTTTGTAAGTATAGTATATAGGTCAATGGCCCCATTCGGAGGAGGGCTACAATTTCGGTGCATATATGCATATGTGTGTGCGTGTCTGTGTGTGTGGATTTGCTGCATGTCCCATTTTTGTGGATAATTCCTCTTTTGTATTGTGCTGCCGCGCATATGTCCTGTGCACACAGCCTCGTGCATCAGGCGACAAATACGAATAAATGTTGGGATGCATTGGGTCGTACATACGTATGTGTGTGCGTGTGCATGTATGCAGATACGTGGTCTTATGTCAGTTGGCGTAATCGATGTAATCAGTTTAATTTATGTTCATTTTTACTCTTCGCTTTGCACACTTTTGGCGCGTGCGCATGCGTTTGTAAACTTTAATGTCAGTAATTTGCTGCCTGACTACACGCGTGTATATATATGCACATATGTGTACAAGTGTCGTGAATTCATGTTTATTGTTACAACAAGGTTTTGTTGAAATCTGTAATTTTGTGGAAATAAAGTTTTGTTTCTTTAAAGAAAGTCAGAAAACTATCTTCTAAAAAATTAATGAAGAAAACATAAGGAGCTATTTCTGGACATAAAAAAAATATGAAAAAAAAATTAACTTCGATTGCACCTACATAAGTTAAAACATCATTTACAGGTTCAAGTTTTCCTTACAAGCGCTTGATTTTGATAGTTCAGTTTGTATGCCAGCTAAATATTATAGTGACCCGATCTAAAAAATTTCTTCAGATATTTTAAAGTTGTCTCAAAAATTTATTCACACGATATTAGAAATATATTTTCGAATAAAAATTTTTTCTACAAAAACTTGATTTTGAACGATTATTTTGCATGGCAGCTATTTGCTATAGTAGTCCGTTATCAGCAGCTTTTCAGAAAGGAAAGGACGTGCGCATAACTTCAGAGCAATATCTCAAAAGCTAAGAGACTACTTCGCGTATTTACAGACATACAGAAGAAACCATGCTAAATATTCGTAAAAAAAACCAGTAAGATCGCTTCAGCAAAGTTTTAAACCTATTCATCATTATGTGGTAGTTGTCCGTGCTAACGAACATGATTTATATGTACGGCAAAAAATTAACTGAAATCATTGCGACAGTTCGACTGACCTCATAATGGATTAAACAGAAAAGATAGAAATAGGTCTGGAGGTGGATAGACGTAATGACAGAGATGGAGAAAAAGAGCTCGCCACATACATATATAAAAAGATAGGGATAAAGACATATAGAGATATATAAAGATAGAAAGAGATAGATGGGAAGATATAGAGATAAATAAAAGTTAGAAATAGGTCTAGAGAGAGACAGGTGTAATGACAGAGATGCAGATAGGGACATAGATATGGATAAAGATACATATAGATATAGACACATAGAAAGAGATAGAAAAATGTTTATTAATCTGGAACTAAAGATAGATATATGATATAGACAAAGTTAGAGAAATAGTTAAGAAAATAAAAAAGCAAGTAAGAGATAATGAGAGAAGCACTAGGAGAGTACTTCTACAATGTGCAAAACAATACATTCGAAATTACTAATGACATATTTTTCAACTGTAAACGATAAGAATCTTAGGACCATGAATAATACCTTTATGGAAAGCATTTTTGCAATACGATTAAAACTACTTTTTGTCGTGCACTGATAAATAATAATATTTAAACGAACGAAACAAATCTCACACCTGTCTCATTGCGAAATATAAGACAAATTACATTCTAGAAAAATCAAAAAAAAAAGAAAAAATAATTCAAACAAAACGCTCAGAGCCCAAAAGGGAATTATATGACCGACCTTTGTGGCAAATTTTAATTTTTTCATCCCCATTTTCTTTCATCTTCACTAATGGAAATCCGCCTGAAACCTTAAACGCTCGCATTTCAGATATGATATTTCAATTTTGAGCGGCACATGCCTTATCATAGACTTTTTACCCAAACATAGTGCCACATTTACCACATATGAATGTGTGAATATATGTGACATGTGTTTGTTGCGTCCCAACCACTTAAGTTTTATGTTGACCCCAAAAGTGGGTCAACTTGTGGTTCGCACTACAGCAACACACGTGACAATGGCATCGGTTACTCACTGAAAAATAAATCCAAGCTTACTTTTGTATTTACTGCCTAAAAAACACTACGTGATTCCTCTCCGCAATCCAACCAGCCGCAGCACTCTCCATTTCATCGCACCAGTGCGACGTGCTTCGTGGCAAAGGTGTCAGTTGGACAACAAGCAAATGAATTTGGATTTGGTGGTGGGGCGATTTGTGGAAAAATCGTTGGTCAAATGCTGACTGCAACTGAAGTTTATGTGCAAATCACGTACGCGATGCCGCTGCCGCCCAACGCCCGCCAAAAGGCGCAATGTGAAGGCGACAACGCCAGCAAAGCCATCAACAATTTGACAAAAGGCCAAAGGGAGGAGATAAAAACGTCGGTTTCTCTGTGTCTATGGCTCATAGATCTAAGTGTAAATACATGTATTTGAGTTATCGGTTTGTGCACTTAAAGTATCTGATTGCTCCATTTGTGATTTTGGTTTTTAAACCTTAAAGCTAAGCGATGCGTTATTAAAGTTTCTTTGAATTCAAATATCGATTGGTGTTTGAAAGTTCTGAACCCATAAGTTGTAATTAATAATTTCTAATCTATAATCTGTAATCCATAATCTATAATCTATAATCTATATTCTATAATCTATAATCTATAATATATAATCTATAATCTATAATCTATAATCTATAATCTATAATCTATAATCTATAATCTATAATCTATAATCTATAATCTATAATCTATAATCTATAATCTATAATCTATAATCTATAATCTATAATCTATAATCTATAAGCTGTACTCTATAATCTATAATCTAAGCTATAATATATAATCTATAATCTATAATCTTTGAACTCGAAAATTTTAAATAAAAAACCAGCAACTGGGAAGCAACCCCTAAATTATAAACATAAAATCAATATTTTAAGCCTCTAATGTTAAAATTAAAATCCGAATTTTCATTAAAAACTTACCCAAAAGCCCAATATTCAACACCGACTTGGTTGTATTATGTCAGCACCTGGAACAAAACAACAAAAATTTGCCATAAAATCAAATTTTTTTATATTCAAATTCAAACTTAAAATATAAAAGCATGTGTGGATTCCCATACAATTCAAAAACAGCTTTTTGTAAATCCCTAAAGTTTAAAAAAGTCAAAAATGGCCAGTAAATAAAACCCACTAAACCAATTGCTTTCCAACTAATCGCTGGGGGAGTTTTCATCTATGCGTCCATGAAATAGAGCGAAACACACACGCTCGTGCAACAAACGGCTTAAAGCCCACTTAAATACATTACAAAGGCTGGTGAATCGCAGTTTTCTGTTTTCATTGAGTTCGGGCCGCTGGAAGCTCTAACAATTTTCAACACTCCTTGAAGCTACAAAAGTGCGCACGTTCGGCGCGCAATGAAAGTTATGAAAGCTGGAGTTGGCTTTTATTTTTACGATTTCCATAATTGAGATTGGCGAATTTTGCAACTCGGCTTGTTGTAGTCGACTGAAGCTATATTTTTAAAGTACAAAATTATAGTGAGTTGCTAGTTGATTTTGCTTTTCAAAGACGATTTTAAGTTCGATCGCGAATTCGATATTACCATATAAATATGAATAGAAGGTATACATGTAAATATGTGTGTGAATTATTTGTGAGAGAGGGAGAATTGTAGCATACATTTATGCGCCATTGTTTTAAATTCTCGCATTATTTTATTTGTAAACACCACGTGTTAAATACACACACTAAATTTAGCTTGGACAAGCACCAATTGGTATGAATAATTTAGTATTGACCCACGAGGGAATTTTTAAATTTTGTTAGTGGATAAAAAAGACTAAGGATGCTTATAAAATATTCTAGTTATAACAGAATCGAACTACGAATCTTTTCACGTTAATGCAATATCCTTATTGAATCAGAAAAGGAAGTACATCAATCGGCAAAATATACGAGAGCAGGTAAGTCCACGTGGTAAAGTCTTTTAAGGAAAATGAGAAAAACTGGGAATAATTATAAATATCAGACGATGGATTGCCGGCCGAGCTACTCAAATAGGCGACGAAGAATTGACAAGAACCTAATATTCCCAATCCACAAAGAAAGCCACAGAAAGAGGCTATTATCAGTGTTGTTTTAGATCGGAAAAATCTATTATTAACCAGTTATTCATCAAGCGCAGAGTTTTGGAAAACTCCGTGAAAAACATATATACCTAAAAGGAGCTGCCTCTATGGCTCTATGTCTGATGTTGGTATCCCTGCAAAACTAATATGGCTGGTTAAACTGACGTTGAGCAACACCAAAAGCTTCATCAGGATCGGAAAGCACCTCTGCGAGCCGTTCGATACCAAGCGATGTTTAAGACAAGGAGACTTTCTATCGAGCGACTTCTTCAATCTATTGCTGGAGGATATAATACGAGCAGCAGAGCTGAATAAAAAGGGTACAATCCTCTATAAGAGTGTACAAGTTTTGGCGTACGCATAGTCATCATAAATAGTCATGATATTTCAAATATGCAACCTATTTAAGAAGAAACCCATCAATCTGGCCACAACTGGATAATTATTTCAAAGCGATGTTACTTTTCGTTGTCAGAGTACACTGGTTCTAGAAAACTTTTAAAGGGAAAACTTTAAATTTGATGAGAACCTTTACTATCACTCGAAAGAACATTATTTGGTATTAACTTTTTGAAGAATATCTCCTTCAAATGAATGAAATGAATGAAGGAATTCTCCTCATAGACTTTAGACTTCACATATACTCACAGGAAAAAGTCTAACGGCTTGCTGGCCAATCGACCTGTCCAAAACGTTAAATTATCTGCTCACCGAGATGTTATCCCAATAAATCCATTGATTGATGCAATGTGTGAGAAGTGGCGCCGTCCTTGTGACACCAAATATCGCCGATATCACGAGCTTCAATTTCAGTCCTCAATTAGTCGGTTATCATGGCGCGATAACTGTCGCCACTGACAATTATGTTCTCACCCGCATCATTTTTGAAGAAATATGGGCCGATGATTCCACCGACCCATATACCACACCAAACCGTTGTTTTTTGCTGGATGAAATTACAGCTCTTGAATTTCTTTGGTTTCTTCCCAAATGTGGTAACTTTGCTTGTTGAAATACCCAGAAATGGGCTGCATTCCTGAACAAAATTTGGCTCGAAAACCTCGGATCTTCCTAGAACATTTGAAGAGACCATAGAGCGAAGCGATGCCGCTTGTGAAGGTCGAGCGGCTTCAGTTCTTGCGTCATGTCCTTCCATAGGTCAGCACGAGTTGCTGCGAACGGCGCCAAATGGACTCTCCACGGGCTTCGTGTACTCTCTCAGCTCGGGCATGATCAGTCAAAAAAGAGCTATTAAAAACAGTTGGATCCCCCGTGTTGTGTTCCGTTGTTCCATGGTTACGCTCTCACGTTAGTTGATTCTAGAAAACTGGCATAAACTCCCTATTTTTAGCTGGCCAAGTAGTTTCAACCGAATATTATTGTAAGTTATTCATTCAGCTGCAACAACAACAACGCTGTGAATAACTAAATTCACTACGTCCAAAAAAGATGTAGTCTAAATTTTAAAATTGTTTTTTGTTTCATGAATATTCACCAAAATTATTTGTTATTTTTCTTTTCTGATATAAGTAAAGGCAGCACACATATGTATATACATATTTGCATACAATAATGTCTATAGAATGAAACTAAATTTTTCGGAAAGTGCAAATTGAATAAACAATTTATTTTGCTCTAATTAAATGTTGCATATTTTACTATCATAAACAGTTTATTTTGCCGCAGATGACAGCAAAAATAGCAAAAATAAAATTATGCGAAAATGTCGGCACACACATACAAACATAAACTGCAATTTAGCTGTTCATTTGTCACTTATGTACTGTTAGTTTTATATACACTTGCATACATATATATCTACATGCATGTTTGATTGTGTGTGTGACAAAGTCGCTTTTGCAGCACTTAGTCGCTATATCATAAATTTTTGCGAAAACACAAAACCATTGTAATTTATTAGACTTTTCCGGCATTTTCCCCACCCACCAACTCTTTGCTACAACAACAAAGTGTGTGCAAAGTGCGGAATGGAGTGTGTTAGTGAAATTAAACGAGCGTTTGGCCACTCAGTTGTCGGCTGGGCCGGTTAGTTTAGTACATTAATAGTCAGCATTTCTGAGCACGCGGCTGTTGCAAGTGCGACAGAGGCACATGCAGGTGACCTCTGCATAATGTCGGGCCATTAACACTATTCAGTGCTGCGTCGGACCATTTCATCAGCTCATGTGTATGGTTCGTGGAAACCCCTGCAAATGTCGCGATTTGAAACAGATAATTGTCCGCAATATTTATTTGCCGTTGAATGTGAGCCTCTGTTCGCCATGTGATCTTCAAGAAAAAAAAAGAAATTATTGAAATTTTAATTCGCTTGAAGTCCTGTATAAATGCTCAAGTTAACCAAGCTCCAAAATAGAAAAATTATGTTGCATGCAACAGCGTGCCACATATGTGGATATGGTATATTTAAGCTTTGTCATTGCAGCAGAATATTAAATGTGTTCCGTAAATAAACTAGTGCAATTTAAAGCATTTCGGAACCTCTTTTGGCTTACTTTATTCTGAGGATGTCTTGAAAAAGCGTGAACAGTAGTGTCCCATCTCGTTGGAGCTGGGTTCCAGATTGAGCTGATTGTGACGTGTGTTTTATAAGACTCACGCGATATTTTAAGATTATATTTTCCGAAACTTAACTGCGCTTAACTTAATATTGCAGACATATCGGTCCTTTTTAGCATGATTATTAATATTCTCCTGGAAAAACTTGAAGAAGTCAGCTGCCTATAACGTGGCTCTCATTGTTGAGGGAAGTTTCTGAATACCATGTATGAGCTGACTTGGGATCAACTTAGCAAAGTAAGCAACTGGGATCGAGCTGGTTTATTTACCGGGAAGTGCGAAATCTCTGAGGCGCACCTACTACTTACGGTAGGAACACGTCATCAACCTGCTAACAGGCTCATCCCAGACAGGAAGCTCACATGGAAACCCAACATAGATGAAAAAGCAAGAAAGACATCGGTTGCCATGTACTGCTGCAGGGAAATCAATAGCAAAAAGTGGAGACCAAAGGTAGTTCTTTGGCTTTATGAAACAATAGTTAAGCCCGTAATGTTCTATGGAATTCTTGTATGCAGGAAGGCGCTGGAAAGAACTATGCTCATAAAAAAATTGGAGCGGGTTCAGCGGGCTACTCTCATCAGTATTTTTTAGTTGACTTGATCAGTATTGACTTAGTTGACTGAGAGCCAAATCACTCCTCGCACATTTTGATTTATTTCCAAAATACTTGGATTACCACTAGGTCACCGATCCTAGCTCTGGCTATAGTTTGTCTGCTAACATACCTTCGAGGGAGGGAAGAACCCGCTGAAGGAAAGGAACGGTGAGTTTTCTTCACTGATAGAACATAGCCTACGCAGAGTATTGTAGAAGCAGTACACTGTCGGAAACTTACCAATAGCTACAGTTTTAGGCTTCCGAACCATTGCAGCATGTTCCAAGTGGAGGTAGTTGCCATATATTAGTTTTGAGTTCGCTGACTGTGCGCTCAAGATTAGTAAAGTCTAGACCTTCCAGATTCCTTATCTCTAGCATCGAGCTGTTTTATGTTTATACTGTTTTGGATGCCCGTCCAAGCGGTTTTGCAGGAAACGCTAAGGCTGATGAGCTTTCTAGGACAGGCACTTTAGTTTCAGTAACTGCAGAATGGAGACGGCTGGGAGCACCGTTTGCTTCTTTTTGTTGACTACTGAACTGTTGGTCCTTGTGTAATCACAAGATTTTTCCGGCATGGGATATATTACAAGAAGTCTACAGAGCTCTAAGCTCTCAGTAAAGTTCACCTTTCAATGTTTGAAGGAGTTATAACTGGAGACTGTACCATCAGGATTCATGTAGTGAAGTAGAACATCCTACCATCTTACTCAGAATGAGATGAGATAGAATTATCGCAAAACTTCCTGCTTGAATGTCTCGTTTTTCTCAAATCATGGCAAAAAATCGCGAATCTCATACATTTAAACATCCAGGTGAAAAGCGGAATTATAAATAAATGACTTTAATAGATCAAACGGCAGTTCTTTGGTTACTTAGGGGATTCTTGGTCTACAACCGGAAGATGTGAGCTACTTGACCCAAATGTGAAAAAATGGTTCCTGGTCACTCCCAACCGAATGGCGTTCAGAGAACTTTCTTCAATTGCGTGAATGGCTCCATCCAAAGGACTGAACATAACAATCTTAGTGTGATTTCTCCGCCATGCTGAGGCATCAAATATCTAACCGAACCTAACTTAGCTTTTAAAAAACAAATTTAATATAACCTCACTAAAATTAAATTAGCTGAAATTAACCTTTTATTTGATATAAATATGACTTTAATTAATTTAATTTCCGTTAACTTCAACTGCCTTTGTAAACGTTTAATTACACTGTTTAAATTTCTTTAACAACTGTGCTTCGCAGGCGCCGGCCGAACTACCATCGGGATCATATTATCTGCGGAATTTTCACCTTTCACAGCGCCAATTGTGCACACTACTCGAAATTGCAATTAAATTGTAATTTGAATGCAAGCGTAGAACATTGACTATGGCATGTGGCATGCGGCATGCAGCGTGCGGCGCGTTGAATACAGCCTGCGTGCACCGTTGTTAGTGGTTCGTTGGAGTTCATTGTAATATTCAGATATCTGGCCGAGCGGAAAAAATGCGGCCAACACGCAGCAAGGCAAGGCGGGGCAAAATGGCAGCTACTCGAGCGGCCAACGAACGGCCCAGGGCCACTCGAATTTCCACCTGCGTGCCTTAATGGCATAGGCGGTGTAAATGTTGCCATTTTTCCGGTGTTTTTCACCAACGCCAAGGCAACGCCGCCTTTATAGCCCTCACACACTGCATATTGTATTGTTTGCAATTTATTAATATTTATGGACATTTTCGGTGCAATGAGATAATTACGCCGACCCGATGGCCGCGACGCACGGGTCCGCCGCTCAAACGGTGCACCGGCCAGCGCTCAATGCCGATAGTAAAAATCTCGCCGTCGTCCACCTACGTGAGCACACATGTGGCCGCATGCACGAAATGAGCTTACTAAGCACAAAGTTTAGAGCTAATAGCGCGCAATTGCAGTGTAATTTCATAGTTCTCCTTACTATTTCATTTCATAGGCGGCGTACGAGCTCGTAAATGCCCATTTGGCATTGATACTCGTGCAGCTGTGGTTTAAGCGGTGGCGGCAGCGGCTGCGGCGGGGGGAACACTGCCAAATTAGACATCTTTCGGCTGTCTGTAGCATAAAAATTAAATCAGGCCAACAAATGGTGATTGTTCAATTAAGCGCCTGTTCACTCACACACACACACACACATATATATCCATTTGTAATATGGATGGTTGATAAGGCTGAAAAGGGAGCAGGGTTGCATTTGTTGCTTTTCTTCGCAACGTGTGATTAGAAAAAGCTCTAAATTATGCTGTGCGCTTATGAGTCGGAAGACTAAATAAACTTTATATATGTACTCATAAGTACATACATATATACACATAAATATACACAACTGCTCACATAATAAAATGGAATAGATAGCAGAAATAAACTGCATTGCTTGTTTATTGTTTCGAAAAATTAACTTTAATTGCAATGAATAATAATGACTAAATTGTTCTTAGCTCTCAGCTCTGTCATTGAATGGCATTCACTGAATAAAAACCTCATAATTTACTTATGCACTTCCTTTTGTGCTTAATTTGAATTGATTTAACCTTTTAGTAGCAGCTTTAGTTTAAAGTATTTATAAGTTTTGTGGAAATATTCAGTTCAACAAGCAAAACATGAACGCTCAACTCTACTTTCTTCTTCTTCTTTTGCTTCCAATAATATGAACATATTTGCATCTATCTCTGTGATATAGTCATATGTTAGGTTGGGTTACGTTAATCCAATGAGCCACGCATAGACCAGTTTTGGTTCTTTGCGATACCAGTTGGAGCTCTGTTACTAGGTCCAAGAGGAGTAGTCATCCTTTAGCACACCATACCTTCTCCAGTGCATCATACCTTCGAAACCCCACTTGCTAACAGCATACTCTTGCCAATGCTGGACAAGTGCACAAGAGATGATCCATTCTTTTCCTGGTTCCTTGCTTCAGACATTTCCTGCACTGTTCTACATCTGTCAACCGTGTTCTGCGGGCGTTTGTTGCCACCAGACAGTGACCAGTTAGTATTCCGAGCTTTTTTATAAATACAAACTTAAGTCAAGGCGCGTACTATTAGGTCACAATTTCTGTGCATTAAACGGAGTAACATTAAATAGTAGTAATCGATAATATACCTATTAGGCAACTGAAACTTAATAATGCCTACCTCAGCTAAGCTAATCGGTGTAGCAGGTTTTTGTTGTATGCTATCCTTATGCGCTAATCTTTGTCGTAGTCGAATAATAGTTTCAAGAACCATTTTCACTCTATTTAGCATGCAGATTCGTAAGCAAATCTGAAGAAAATTATCTAGTACTTCTCACAAACCATTTATCATATCATTCGAATTAAAAACATTACTTGACATATGCGACGAAACGGTTCGTTAAGTTCAAAATTTGGTCTACGAGATTTTACTAGATAACAGTGAGGACTTAAACCACCTTCTAAACTACCTCGAAAAGCAAACCGGAATATTAAACATAACTTCAGAGGGGACGAAAGAACCACTACTCGTTCCATTCAGGATTATTTACTATGGATATAACATCAAGCACTCCTCTACGATACAGAGTGTAGGTATATTTATAAGTTTTAAACGCCTCCATATGATGATTTAACCTAAAATCCTTTACGTCGTGAGCAAATTAAACTATTTGAGAACAGTTATATTGTTGCCTATTACAGCTTTAAGGATTTGGATCAAACTAGGGTTAGTATAGGCGTTACATTATCAAATATGGGCTATCCATTAAAGGTTTAGTAACTTGCGGGTTAGAGCAGAATACTACCTGGCACCTTCGAATGTGACAACATTTTTTGGTAGATAGGACAGGCAGTTCCATTCATCCTTTGATCTGTCGGTGAATATGTAAATTTCGCCGTTGGAACTGTTACTCTATTCTTCTCTATTGGAGAATTAAGATGCCGTATGTTGCTTGGATTCCATGAACTGAGGGTTCCTCGAGGGTTCATTGCTTCAAATAACCCTTGAAGATGTAAAATTGTTGTTTCCCTTTTAGGGAAACGGTAGCTTAGACAGGGTCCAGAAGTGATCATAACGCAGAGTCGAATATTGAACTAATTAGCTATCCTGTAAGTCTATAGTATAATACAATTCAATGACAGTCCTTAAGACTTTCAGTTCTGAAAAGAATGTTCAGTAATGAAAAGATAAATTTTTGTTTGACAAGTTGACATGTGTTATAACCAAAAGTAACGGAGTATTCTACAAAGAAGTTGTTCTGATCGGATCAATATAGTACATAATTGTTTAAGAATCTGAATGATCGGACACATCTTTTAAAGGAAATATTTTGTATTTGAGGAGATATCTTAACAAAATGGAGCACAGAATATTCTCAAACTCAATTATAAAATATCTAAAAAAAATTTTGAAATCGGACCATTATGACATACTTGTATGTATGTGCTATCAGACAACTAAAGTTACCGCTTTTTATACTCTCGCAACAAAGTTGCTAAAGAGAGTATTATAGTTTTGTTCACATAACGGTTGTTTGTAAGACCTAAAACTAAAAGAGTCAGATATAGGGTTATATATACCAAAGTGATCAGGGTGACGAGTAGAGTTGAAATCCGGATGTCTGTCTGTCCGTCCGTCCGTCCGTGCAAGCTGTAACTTGAGTAAAAATTGAGATATCATGATGAAACTTGGTACACGTATTTCTTGGCTCCATAAGAAGGTTAAGTTCGAAGATGGCCCACTGCCACGCCCACAAAATGGCGGAAACCGAAATCCTATAAAGTGTCATAACTAAGCTATAAATAAAGATATTAAAATGAAATTTGGCACAAAGGATCGCATTAGGGAGGGGCATATTTGGACGTAACTTTTTTGGAAAAGTGGGCGTGGCCCCGCCCCCTACTAAGTTTTTGTACATATCTCGGAAACTACTATAGCTATGTCAACCAAACTCTATAGAGTCGTTTCCTTCAGGCATTTCCATATACAGTTCAAAAATGGAAGAAATCGGATAATAACCACGCCCACCTCCCATACAAAGGTTATGTTGAAAATCACTAAAAGTGCGTTAACCGACTAACAAAAAACGTCAGAAACACAAAATTTTACGGAAAAAATGGCAGAAGGAAGCTGCATTCAGACCTTTTTTTAAAATCGAAAATGGGCGTGGCGTCGCCCACTTATGGACCAAAAACCATATCTCAGGAACTACTCTACCGATTTCAATGAAATTTGGTATATAATATTTTCTTAGCACCCTGATGACATGTACGGAATATGGGTGAAATCGGTTCACAACCACGCCTTCTTCCAATATAACGCTATTTTGAATTCCATCTGATGTCTTCTCTGTATAATATATACATTAGGAACCAATGATGATAGCGGAATAAAACTTTACACAAATACGGTATTTGAGCTGAGGTATCACGTTTAAAAAAATATGTAAATGACGGATAATGAAATCTCGATTATCACTTTATCATGCGAGAGTATAAAATGTTCGGTGACACCCGAACTTAGCCCTTCCTTACTTGTTCTTGTTTCTTTTACTACAAAGTTGAAAAAATGTTGGCTTTAATTTGGAAAAAGATTTTAAGGCTTACTTTCACTTTCGTATTCAAAAGAGAACAATAACCCACTAGAGGTCATAGTTGTATTGAACATATGTATACATACTATCCATACATATATACGAAAGCATGCACATATTTTAAAACTATCTCAGATATATCGCCGCTTTGCATGCAGCATGGTCAAGTGCGCTCAAGTCATATTCAAAGTCAGATATTTCTTCCACCATATATTGTTGCATATGCTTATTCTTGTGGGTTTGTATGTTTGTGTGACTTGTGTGTTTGCGCATGAAGTCTATTTGAGAATATACTCGCAGCAAGATGCATAGTAAATTTGCCATTATCCAACTTCGGCAACAAGGATGTATGATTATGTAAGAATGCTGCCGCTGCCGTTGTTGCTGTTGTTGATGCCGCGCTCCCTGCACCATGCGCCACACGAGCACAGAATGATGTATGTCCAAAGTTGGCGTCCAATGTTAGGCAGCGAATTTATTTTGTTGCAATTTTGCAATTCTCCAGCAAGACTCGTAACTCTTCGCACGACATTGACATGCAGCGAGCGTGTGTGTGTGCGGTTTCTAATAATATATGTATATGTATGTTTGCGCGTGTATGTGTAAGTGGCACGTGGTACGTGCGAGTTGTGCAGCGAAGACGAAAAAGCGCTTTGTGGCACATTCCGTTGCAAGAAACAGGCAAAAATGCCAGCGCTATGAAACGGAGAGCAGCAGAAGAAGAAGAAGAAGAAGCTGATAAGTTGCTGCGGGGGAGCGACTGCTATGTACCACAATATTGGATGCACTTTCTATGAGTATGTGTGGGTGTGTGTGCGAGGTTATTTATTTTTATGCATGTGTGTGTGCTGTGGCAGCGCTGGCACGTGCTTGTGTGCAAGTGAATTTATAACTGTGCATTCATACGATTACACATACACACATGCATGCGCATACAAATGTGCGTGTGTATTGGTAAATTAAGGCGCTTGCTATTTTATCACATTTCGAGCGCATTTTACCGCTACAAGTTGGTCACTCCAAACACACACACGCACACACACGCCATATCACATATGCACTCTACCAACTCCCGGCAATAACATCCCCGCGCTGTCCCTGCCATCACTCTAACACGGTTAGTTGACTTGGTGACGACGTCGCCTTTTGTCGCCTATTTACTTCTGTCACTGGCACTTTCCTGGCGCATTTTTCGCGCACATTTTGCGTGCAACAAAAAACATGTGAGTGTATGTATATGTGTGTGTGTGCGCTCAGTTTTCTTTTTCGCCCTGGTTGTCGAGGAAATTAAGTTATATTTTCGCAATTTGCGCTTTCGCTTTTTCTCGCTTCGCAGTTTGTTAAAGTGATGTCCTTTGAGTGAAATAGTAGCCAAATAGCGAGTAATGTGCCCGCAGTAACACGTGTTGTCATACTCACGCACACGTGGCGAGCACACACTCAACCGTTCATGTGTGTGGTGTGTGCAGAGAAGAGGAGAGGAGAGCATAAGTTATGTACGACATGTTTTCGTCTAAATAAAACATAAATTTCTCACACTGTGACACGCACAACGTCGCTTACTTCTCGTGTAAGAGGAGATATTCCAGGAAGACAAAAGTGAAGTTCGCTCACTAAGGGAGAAGAGTATTTAAACTTGTTTGCTAATAATGTTATAAGTTACTGACATATTTAGCAAATATAATAAGTTCCTGGTAGCCTTGTAACACCTCCGAAAATCTGCTGACATTGACTTTTTTTAACTCTAAACTAGAGGCATATGTTTTGAAAGAAAATTTTTTAGTAATTAAAATTAAATGTTAAAAACAAGAAAATTATTAACTTTGATTGCTCCCAAGTCTTTCGCAAATGCAAAAAGTTTCTTAAAACAACATTGATCAGTAATTTTTAAACGATTATGATTCGATCAGAACAATTTCTTTGGAGATTGGGCTAATTGGCAAAAAGCCATACCAAATTTCGACAAGGTATCTCGTCAAAGCACAATTTTTCTATACAAGCACTTTATTCCGATCGTACAGTTTGTATGATAACTTTATGCTGTAGTAGTCCGATATCGGCCGTTCCGACAAACGATCAGCTTCCTGATGAGGAACGGACATATAAAAAGTTTTAGATAGATATCTCAAAATACCGTAGATTAGTTCGAATATACACAGACGGACAGCGGAAAGGGCTTAGTCAACTCAACTTGTCATGCTGATCATTTACTTATATTAGATAGTCGAAAAAGTCTTTTCGTATTTCAAACCAATTTTCAACTTATTTTTCATATTTATACTAATAAATAAATAAACAAATATGTACCTTTTTGGTCGACCACTTTTTGCCATTTTCGTCCATAGACATTAATCCATCACTGTAAATCGAAATTTCTAAATTTTCAGAACGAAAGCGAACGAACCATTGCAGTGCTTCTCGAATGCTTCTTCACAATTTTCATTGGTGGCTTTCGTAGAATTCTTCCCTTTTTTATACAAAAATTTCAAAATGAAGCGAAATTTTTCATCTTTTTCATTCATTTTTGATCAGCTGTAACTTTTTTTTCAACTTCTCTAAATTTAATCTTGACTAAATGAAGCTTGAAATATCATCTTTCCAACACTATACGGTATCATGAAAAAATATATCTTAGAATTACTTATATATATTAGAAATTATTTACATAGAAAATGTTTACCCACAACTGGTTTAGTCAATTGATAGATAGTATGTAGTAAAAAAGATCAACGCACATAAATTGCGCTGTTAAGGTCTTTTTTAAAGTAGGGGAAAGCATCAAAAGCCATTCACTAAACCTATCCTACCACCAGATAAGGTATTACTTCCTGGAACTAACCTTTTCCTTTTATTTCGAATGGGAGGACAATGGAAAAACACATGGGACAGGGTCATCCATGCACTCCGTACACATCGAAAAATACGGTCTGAAGTAATTTTAAAATTTGTATAGATAGCCTCTGAAGCCCCCATGCCCACCATTTTGTCCAGTTATACACGTATGGATGTCAGGTATAAGTTTGTGCGTCCATCGTTCTTTGGTTGAGGTTTGCCACTGTTGCTGCCATACAAATAATTATGCTCTTCTTTCACTCCTCTCTTTTTTTGATGATAGCTCATATAATACCGTGGCATACTGGCTAGTACTTCAGCTTTTTCGTTGGATATAGTTCAAAAAACACTTTTTACTCTTATTGCTGTGTGTCTATGCACCGCATTTGTTGGTCTGGCATACGCTTTTATGTCTAGTGCCAGTATCCATACTGGGACAGCATATAGTATTACTGTGATCATCGCTTTTGCGATTAGAAGTCGACGGCTGGAGCGCACACAGCCCCTATTTGTCATCATTCTTGATATGGTATTGTAAATATTATTTACTTTTTTTGATATATATGCCAAATGCTCCTTGAATTTCGGTTAGGAGTCCAATATTATTCCTAAATACTTCAACTGTGGGGGTCTGATTGGGATTATATGGATTTTTATATGAATTTTTGCAAAAAGCGATTCACTCTTCATAAAATTGTATTTTCAACGTTATAAAAAGGCTTAAACATGACAAAATTTAAAGTTCCAAAAAGTTTTAGTACTTTTGAAGAAAAAGAAATACCATAGAAATATGCAGAAGAGTGCGGTGATTATTATTTTTTTATTTTTTCTTGTTTAAGTGCTTTAAATATATTTCCAATTTTTTGGTAAATTTAGTGATAATAATTTTGAATATAAAGAAAATACATAAGTATATACATATATCAGGGGAATAAGACAAAGGGTTAATACCTTAATTCAAATAATTTCGAAAACGATACTATTTTCAGTACAAATGAGGGATCGTGGCCTCTATTAATGCCTGTATTCCTAAAAGAAAAGAGAATTTTTTTAATCAAATTTAAACAATTCCATCTCAAAAAGTGCTTGTATTAAAAAAGTATATTTTGTTTTTATAAAATAGCACATTTAGAATACCATTAAAACCCAACTTTACTAAGAAAACGCAGAAGAGTAGAGAGCCATTCAATTCAATTCCTATTCGATGTGAGAACTATAGTATATGTGACATGTTAAGCTAAAAAACAATGGAATGTAAGGAGTTCAGGTCTTAAAAATGTGATTTAGTGAATATGTCTATATTCTCATATGTATATCTTTCTGTCTTCATGGTGGCATGAAAAAAATGTGTATATATACATATAAGGTTTAAGTCTTCAATATTTGCTAGCATTCCTGCGCTCTGTTTCCCTTGTCCTAAAGGAACATCTAGCCTTGTTCGTCAGACACAGCACCCCAATTTGTCGGAAAGATATCCAGATGAGAGTCTGGCGTATGTATTTTTAAAGACATATTACTCCTCAAAGCTTTAGATAACAATATAAGTTCATTTCTTAAGTCTTTGTAATTTTCCGATTTATAGTTTTCCAAAAAATTGTGGACAACGTTCAGAAAAGGTTTGCATGCCCTTATTATTCATAAGTTTCCATATTTGTAGACCTATAAATTTTCCTCGGGTCACAATCTTCAGATACTCCTTCCTTCTGACTTAGAAAAAGTTCCGCAGTAATACACTTGTTTGGTAAGACCTTTTTTTCCACAAAGATCTTCTTTCGCCTACTCTAACAATAAAAATGCTAAAAAAATTTAAAAATTTATCCAATAAAATATATCCTTTAACGTACAAATGTGAAGGTTCAATGTCCACTCGTCATTGCCAATGCGATTATTTTTACATTTTATTAGAAGACCGATATCCACTTATATATTTATAGACTACGAGTATGTATGTACATACATATATGTCTGCTATTTACTAGTATATCGCATTACAAGATCAACGCACGCTAGCCGACCGCAAAGATAACCATACAAACATACATTCGTACATAAATACAAACATGCGTATAAATAATGAATTCGGATGCAACACGGCGTATGAGTAATTTTTAATTAAACTCTCTCTTTCGCAATCACCTACTCGCTGAAGTGAGCGATTCAATTGAGTTGCTGTATGGCACTCGATGGCAGCGCTTAAAAGCAATGAAATCACACAAGTGGCCAAAGCTGAGTCAGCGCACCACTACACAACCGCAAATCAAGTGAAGAGCGCGTGGGTGTATATGTGTGTGTGTGAATGTGCGAGCGTTAAAGCTATTGCGGAGGTGGAGGTGTGAATTCAGTTGCAAATCGTTATGTACATATATTAGAGTGTATGTGTGTGTGCGTGGCATCACCTTCGGCGCTGTCAGTCAACGAGTCGTAAGTAACGGGATGAATTTAATTTTTGTCTAGTAGTTGCGGCTCGTTCGCACGCTTTCATTGCCATTGCAAACGACGCTGCCACTTCACATCACGTGCACAGAGAACTGCTAACGGTTGTTGGTAAATGTATAAAATGCATAATTGTGCGTCAATAGCGGACTAGTAAATAATTTGACGAGCTTTCGACGACGCGTACGCCGTTCTCACTATCCTCACCGCGCTGCCAACAAGCGTCACAGTCAACATTTGGTGTGTGTGTGGGTGGGCGGTGCGCCAACTAAGTGGCTGTCGCTGTGTGGGTGAAAGGATGCGAGTGTATGTGCGTATTAGAGTATGTATGTATGCATGTATGTATGTATGTATGTGGGTATATAGCGTTTGCGTGTACGTTGCGCGCGAGTGCGCCACTTGAAAGTCGCATAATTCGTTAAGTCGTTGCTTTAGCTGCACTTAAAATGCACATGCAACTACAACAACAACTCATACATATATACATACATACATAGACGCACTAAAATTGCTAATTAACGTACGAGCCGACGTCATTCTACACTGATTAAATGACAATCAACGACTGTTGCAACAGCATAGTGGCGCGTTGACATCATTTTCCATGTTCGAGTGCCCGCGTGGCTGTCTATGTGTGTGTGTGCGCGCGTAATAGTTGCGCCTACTTCAACTGACACATGCCAATCGCTGTCGTCACACGCACACACACACACACACGCACACATGAAGTTCAGCGCTTCAGCTTGCCAGCAAATGACAAACGCCACTGCATGTATTGACACATTGATGGATAACAACGCGGTTATTGTTGTCGTTGTTGTTACTGTATGGCATGTGATACTATGTAGCAATGTTGCAGCCGTAAATGGATGTTTGATATTTAGTTGCGAAATGCAAATTGCGAATTTGAATTGCAAATATGCGCAATTTTCGTTCGAATCAAGCGTGTGCTATGAATAAGTCGCCCTGAAAGCCTATCAAACCGGCACACAATTTGCAATTTTTTAAATTAATTTTCCAATGTTGCCAGCTAACAACAATGCAATTACAATGTGATAAAAATAATTGGATTGCTGCGAAATGTGCGAACTGGTGGCAGCGTATAAGTGGGGCAAATATGCGTGCAGTTATGGGAGCCGGTATAGGCACAGAGGAGCGTATGTGTGTGTGTAAATACTAGAATTGGTTTGCATTTTTATTTCACGTTACTCAATATTCATATAAAATTGTATTTTTTATTTTTATTTTACTCACACAATCAGTAAATAATACATGCCACAAGCTCATACGATTTCGTTTGCCATAAATATGTATTCTTCGAACTTCGTAAAATATTTTAAAATTTCTTGCCGATAGCTGTATCCCAACCGACTTGATTTGAGCGACTATTCCTTCGAAAGTAAACTCAAATCAGTCTTCTCTTGTAAGTAACTCTACAAATATTCTCAAAAAATATTCAAAAACAAGTAAGGAAGGCCTAAGTTCGGGTGTCACCGAACATTTTATACTCTCACATGATAAAGTGATAATCGAGATTTCATTATCCGTCACTTTCATATTTTTTTTATTTTACCGATATTTTCGGTGAAAAATTAGGTTAGGTTAGGTTAGGCACTGAGTTCTTCGTGTTCGATATCAGGGACCTTGAAAACTTATAGTCCGATCACGACAAGTTTTATTCCGCTATCATCATTGGTTCCTAATGTACATATAAAACTATGATACAGAGAAGGCGTCAGATGGAATTCAAAATAGCGTTATATTGGAAGAAGGCGCGGTTGTGAACCGATTTCACCCATATTTCGTACATGTCATCAGGGTGTTAAGAAAATATTATATACCGAATTTCATTGAAATCGATCGAATAGTTCCTGAGATATGGTTTTTGGTTCATAAGTGGGCGACCCCACGCCCATTTTCAATTTTTAAAAAAAGCCTGGATGCAGCTTCTTTTTGCAATTTCTTCCTTAAAATTTAGTGTTTCTGACGTTTTTCGTTAGTCGGTTAACGCACTTTTAGTGATTTTCAACATAACCTTTGTATGGGAGGTGGGCGTGGTTATTATCCGATTTCTTCCATTTTTTGTATATGGAGATGCCTGAAAGAAGCGATCCTGTAGAGTTTGGTTGACATAGCTATAGTAATTTCCGAGATATGTACAAAAAACTTTTTAGGGGGCGGGGCCACGCCCACTTTTCCAAAAAAATTAGGCCCAAATATGCCCCTCCATAATGCGTTCCTTCGTGCCAAATTTCACTTTAATACCTTTAATAATGGCTTAGATATGACACTTTATAGGATTTCGGTTTCCGCCATTTTGTGGGCGTGGCAGTGGGCCGATTTTGCCCATCTTCGAACTTAACCTTCTTATTGAGCCAAGAAATATGTGTACCAAGTTTTATTATATCTCAATTTTTACTCAAGTTACAGCTTGCACGGACGGACGGACGGACAGACAGACATCCGGATTTCAACTCTACTCGTCACTCTTTTAGTTTTAGGACTTACAAACAACCGTTATGTGAACAAAACTATAATACTCTCTTTAGCAACTTTGTTGCGAGAGTATAAAAATTACCATAATTTCGAGAAAATTTAGTAGCAACTGCTGACAGGCTTCGTTCTCTACCAAGTCGAAGTTGAAAAATTATTTTCTGACTTATTTTAATCCCAATTTTAGGCTTAAAAATTAAAATTAATCAGCTGCCTACCATCATAAATTCGTCATGAACAATTAATGCTTAGTTAAGACACAAACCTATAGAGTTCTTGGCTTGTGACGTGGCTAAGCTCAAAAGTACCATTGACTAAGACGACGTAATTTCACTGAAAATTAAAATATTACTAATATTAACACATACTTTAATTAATTAATGTAAAACAGCTTTTTTTCCTAGAATCAAAAATTTTTTGTTCAAACACTGGACGCAAAACTCTAACTTAAGTTAATCCGACTAATAATTTCGGAGCTTGTATGAGCGTATTTGCAAGCATTTGATTGATCAGAGAAATCAGCTCTTAAAACTTTAGAAACATTTTTCTCGGAACCCTGATCACAGAGACAGTGAGGAAAACTTCTCCGATGCATCTAGACCAGTTGACTGGAAATTTTCATTTTTACACAAGCCTTTTCAATATATTTTTTAGGTTTTGATCAAACAAATTAGATTTTTGATATAATAGCGATTTTTAAGTCATTTTGAAATACAAATTATTTCGTGAGCAACGACTTTTTTGGGGAAGCTATCATTTTCTCAAAAATCAAAATTTCGAGTGGTTCTTTCAGCATCTTCTGTACTCATCTTTTTTAATCATTTTTAATTCAACAGAAAACTGTTTTCGGAGGTCTTCGTGGAAATCGCCTACGGGGAGGAAATTTTTTTTTTGTTTTCCAAATGAATTGCCTTTTGTTAAGGAACATTAAACTCTGTAAATGTGCAGTTTTTTTATATCTGAAACAAAATGCTTCTATAACAAAAGTTATCAAATGACTCATGTTACCAGAGGACCAAAAAACCTTATCACAGCAAAATTAGAGCTCTAAACAAATATTGACCATTGTGGAATTAAGCCAGACTACTGTCGCAGCTTTCATAAAAACGCGTACTTTATCCTGAAAAAAGGATCTGGAAAGGTACGAAAAACAACAATTGCCCAAGACAGGCTTATTCGACGGTCTTGTCTACTGGATCGCTTTAAATCTTCGTCTGACATTAAAAGGGACCTCAGTGATGCGATAGGAGTGATAGTAGATGCATCGACGATTCACTGGAGACTTAGAGAGGTAGGTTTCAATGGTGAATCGGAAAAAGTGGTATGTATGAAAATTGCTCGGGGGATCGGTGGTAGACGAAAATTTTCTCAAATGAATCCAATTTTAGGTAATATCTTTGGAACAGAAGGTATCCACAATGTATGGAGACGGTCAGGAGATTATGAAGAAATAAATAGTTACACAGAAGCAGAAGAATAAAAAAAACTATATTCCGTCTTAGTAAAGGCGTGATACAAAAAAATGTAGACTGTTATATGAAAATCACTGGTTGGTATTAACTGAAATCCTTCGTAAATAAAAGGAGCTGCTAAGTTAAGCTTAATCAAATTATAATTTTATTTATTAAAATTTAAAAAAAATCCTTAACAGCTAAATCAATTATCTACGCCGTAAGGATTACTCAACCAACTTACCAATATGAATGGCGGAAACGTTTACTCCGATAATTGAATAGGTTTTTAATTGCTTGTGAAATTACGTGTTGTCAGTTAGAGGGCTTTGCTTCTATTTCACGCAACATTTCAATTTATTTCTATTTACATAGCCTTATACATTCTTATACATACGAGTATGTACAAGTAGATATGCCAGCGGAAGTGATTACATACCAAACCCCACCGAAATGACAAACAGTTTGTCAAATTGTGCGCATAATCACTGCTAAAATTTATTGATGCCATTTTCCTCACAGCATACTTGAGCGCGAACTCATTCGCACTCCCACGACCCCAACGTGGCCACATTCACAGCGACGCTAAACGGGATGACACAGGGCAACGAAGTCAACTTGCGAGCAAAGATGCTGAATAGCAGCGGGTGCAGAGTGTATAATTAATTACATAAGAGCTGACTGTGATCCGCTGTGTAAACAACGACAAAGCATAATAAGCAGAAGCAATTTCGGCCAAAATATGCTAGAATTTATGAATGGTTTATCTGTTCCCGTAATGAGTGTAGGGTGTGTGCCTCTGTGTGTCTAAAAGTTTGATCGTTCTTTTGACTTGTTTTTATACTTGTACATAGTTTGGGAATATACTAAGTGGAATATGTGGCTTTAAGAAATTTAATTTTACTAATATGTCATACCCATTAAATGGATCATAATGAGAACAGATTTAAAGTGTTAATAAAAATTGTGCATACCCTGTATTATAAGAATACAAACTTCTCTCTTATGTAGCAGCAGATTTTCCTTAAGGACACGAAATCACTCAAAAGCGATTTTGAGTGATTATTTAAAAAATTGTTGCCTACATTTCGGCGCATATTGCATTCACCGATATTTTTTCCGTAAAACCCAGTACATAGGAATAATACATGAAGACTAAGCGGAAGATATTACTTGAAAGACCGATATATGACATACGGATTCTATCTTTTGTAGAGAAGGCAATACGACATTTTTCTCTTCTCGCATGCTGTTAGTAATATACCATATACTCGTATCAAGATAAACGGCAGATAAAAATAGTTTTGGAAACTTCCAACGAAGTCAAGTTTTATTGTGATATATGGGGTATCGTACACCTTTCTTGTTTTGTGTATTAAATATTTCGACTTAGGATTCAAACCTTAAAAATATAATTTAAAAAATTATAAAAATTTAATTTCTTAAATTTTAAATTTTTAAAAATATTTAAAAAATTTAATTTCTTTTATAGTAAATACCTCGAAGAGAACACAAATTACATATTTGTACTCAAAGGTATGTATTATATATAACCCAGAGTTTCCAATATTCATAAAAATTAGTATCCAGAATTCAGGAAATACTGGATAAAAACGATATGAAATTATTTGTATAATTTAAAGTTTAAGATGTAATAAATTCTTACAAAGATGCCACCCATAAATGATTATAAAAATTTATTAATTTTGTTATAAATACATCAAAATATATGAAAGAAATAAAATATACTAAATTTTAAGTGCAAACAATTTTTTAGGGTTGCCACCTTTATATAAAAATCAAAAATCATTAATTTAGTTGTAAATTCATCGAAATTGGTGTAATAATGAAAATGAAATAGACTAAATTTCCAGGGCAAAAATTTTTTTAGGGTTGCCACCTTTATATATGTAAAAATCAAAAATAATTAATTTAGTTGTACATTCAGCGGAATTGATGTAATAAAAAAAAATAAAATAGACTGAATTTCAGGTGCAAAAAAATTGTAGGGTTGCCACCTTTATATAAAAATAAAAAAATGTTATACATATGTGAAGTTAAAAATGCTGCATCAAAATTATTGTAAGAAATAAAATAAAATAGACTCAATTTTGCGAGCAATACATTTTTAGGGTTGCCACTTTTTTACATAAAATATTTTCATTTTTAGTATAAATACATCGAAATTGATATAAGAAATAAAAAAGTATAAATTATATGTAAACCAAAGTTACCACCTTTTTATTTTTAAAAATTATAAAATAAATAAGATTTCATAAAATAGCGGGTAAAATTGATACATATAAAGAATTTTTGTTTAAATGAGGTGCAATAAATATATTTACGGTTGCCCCTTTTGAATATATAGTAAAATTTTTAAATTGCTATGTAGTTAAAGTTGCCATATTTACTAATATTTATTTTATATAAAAGGTTTTCGTGTATATTACTTCAACCGCAAAAAATAATTTAACATTTTTCTGAATGTATGTTTTGACTAGGGTTGCCACTTTATTATCTAAAAATTTTAAAAATCCTTATTATTATCACTTTGCTGTTGGAGCTAAAGAACGAGCTATGTATGTAGAGCTTTAGCTTACTTTATCAAACAAAGTCTCCACTTACTGCCAGTAGAGTTGCCACACTAGGAATAATTGCGCCAAAAATTCAAATCCGAATTATCATAGCATTGCTCGTTTCAAATAAAAATTCCTAAAGTTTGTAAACTCAATAAAAGCATAAGACAATAGAATAAATTTCACGAAACATCGTTTCCTAGAAACACAGGGGGCCTCATATTTCCATTAAAATGATTTTACATATTTATTTAAGATTTTCCCAGAAATATGCAATCCAAGTGAATAAACAATTTTAGCAGACATTTCAATAAAATCACACAAAACAAATGTTTGGCGTTGCCATATATCTGAGCTTTTTACTAGAAGCTACTCAGACAGTTTGAACATGAATATGGCAAAAATTCATAAATAAAATTACAACTACACAATGGCCGACAAATGAGAGTGCAAACGAGAAAAAAGGCCACGTACACACCTACCTAATAGCTGTAATAAACTAAGAAATAAATCTAACAATGAATATTTTTGGCATAAAATGGTGACAAACAACCGAAAGTAACGCCCAGACGCAGCTTATCTCCAACCGAACGAGTGAGTATGTGTGTGAGTGAGCGGCATGACAACGCAGAGCCTTGTGCCGACGGTTAGAATTTTGCAGATTTCTTTGTGCGCTTATGAAAGTCGGTTACGTAACATCACCTCCACCTGATGCCATTACCGTTAACACCAAAAACACACTACACCAACTTGAGTATGATTTTTATAGAGCGCCTCACACACCCTGACGTCCCCATACGCCCGCTAGAGCTGAGTTGTTGTCATTAGTTTGGCTTGAATAATGCTTGTTTTAGAGTTGCACAACAACAATAACAAGTGACAAAAACAACAATTTACACTTAACCAAGGCATAAACTAAAAACATTCCCCTAATGTCACTTTATTTGCTGCAACATAAACTTATTTTGAATTTCTGATGTGCCATTGTTGTTGTAGTTTTTCGGCTGTTTTCTCGTTTTTGTTGTTGTTGTTGTTGCTGTCGCTTGTTTGTTGTTTTGTGTGACTTTAATGTTGTTTACGCCATGGCGGCTGCCAGTTTTGGGCCCTTTCGCTGGCAATTTTCTATTTCCGGCAAACTCATTTTCATTTTAATGTGCCTCCAGTACCGTTACTTCACTACTACACATTACTGCCACTACTCATGGCAACGCGCCACACACCAGGGCAGACAACAGTCGGCGCGCCTTAAGTATGTGCGGGGCGGGGGAGGGCGAGGGTGTTTTAGAGTCACAGCGTCAGACGTCACAAAGCGAAAGTGGTGAGTGAACTCTACGCCGCTGCTGCCTGAGTGTACGTGCAACAACTCACGTGTATTGTTGTTGTAGTTGTTGTTTGTGTGTCATACTTTATTTGCTGTTGTTGCTCGTACATTAGGCGAGCGTAAAGCGCTCGTGTTACATGTCGCTAGTCGGTGCCTGGTAAACTTTAAGCTCCTTGTTGCTGTTGCTGTTACTCTGTTGTTGTTCTCAGTTTTCGGTGGGTGGTGCCGTGTGCCGGCATGCCACATAAATGGCGTACAGAAATTTACGAGGCGGACACTGCAGCGCCGTTTCATTGTTTAAAATCAAGCAAAAGTGTAGTTTGCATTTTAAATATGGCAACTCTTCCGTTCGGCAACCGGAAATTAGTGTCTACTGTAGTAGTTGTCGACGTCGACGAGTTACTTGGCTGCCTGACTGCTCGACTGGCTCTTGCTTGCTTGCTGCTTACTACCTACATCAGCATTCTTTGTTGGTTGTTGTTGCAGACATTGTTGTTGCACTTCTACTTGCGTTTCGAATTCCTTACAAACATACAGGCAAACATATATACAGTTGCCTTCATTTGAATGTGCTTTTGATGCTGATTTCTGATTGTATCGGAATGACAGAAATTTCGGACTTCCGCTTGCTTGACAACGAAGACGCTGAAGTCAAGAGAGGACTTTAAAGGATTCTAGTGAATTTATTTCGCAAAGTAAATGTCCAAGGTTGCCAAGCAAATATCAGTGTTTACATATAAGCATAACAGTAACTATCTCAAAGTTATTTTTGCAGAGAATATATTATTTATTAAAATATGTGCATATATATACATATATATATTAGGGTGGACCAAAAAAAGTTTTAATTTTTTCTCTAGATACCGTGATAATATCGTCTGTAGAGACAGTTCCACTATCTTGGAACATATGCAGACTGCATTGCCATCTTAATAACGGGAAGGTGTCAGCACACCATTAGCAGTATTATGATTACCGCGCTCAATACAGTTCAGAATTGGAAATCGCATCTGGGGTTTGAATCCAGAAAAATGTATCTTTCATTAGAAAATACAAAACCTCTTCATGGAGGGTCCCTTCCGTAAATCGAACACAACTCTCTCTCTATAATCGCACAAAATACTATGCTGTGGTTTAGAACAGTAACTACAATGGAAGAAAGAGTGAGAAAAAATTGAACGTAGTGTTATATTCTTGTAGGCAGACTCTGGTGACTCTCTCCCTCTCTCATGCAATGCTGCTACACAGCGATTGTAAGACCAAATCCACTCTACGGTGCAGTCGCCTTTTATCTCGTACAGCTCATCATTCCATCTTCCGCATAATCTATAAGACATCTCGAACACTCCTAAGATCGACACATCAGAAGATGTCATTGTCCATGACTCCGCACTATACAGCAGGACGAGAATTATGAGGAACTTGTAGAGTTTGGTGTTTTTTCGTCAAACTAGGACTTTACTTTTCAATTGCTAACTCAGTTCGAAGTAGTACCTGTTGGAAAGAGTGATTCTGCTTTGGATTTCAAGGCTGATATTGTTGTTGGTTTTGATCCTTATTCCAAGATAGACCATACGTACCGAACGCAAATGGGAAGGATTCAGAGGTTCGTTGCGCTGTTCATAAGAGGAGTTCTGGGAGTACTAAAAACCACTTCAATGACGGCTTTTATACTAGTGCTAAACCTCTAGACCAGAAATCTGCGCGGAAAAATCGACAGGTAACTGCAGGAGAATGCAGGAGAATTTACATATAAAACCTTCAAACTTAGTTTGGTGGATGACATGATCCATCTTTCCGATTGGGAAAGCAAGTTGAGAGTAAATATAAAAAATATGGTAGCCATATATGTTAACATCGCGTAATACATTAAACATTTTTACGTATGACTCGAAAAGGCAGGACGGGGTGGGTGCAGGAAAATACTGTCCAGAGTTTGGCATTATGCAGCCTTTTAATCAGTCGGACCACTGCAGTAAATTTCAAACAAAAATCTGAGCTATTGTGAAAGCCGCAATGCTAGCCTCTAATGCATTGGCAGGAAACTCCAAAGTCATTATCTAAATAGTCAGCCGCAATCAAGGTCGTAACCTCATTTCGCATATCGGCCAGAAATATCTTGGAAAGCAGTGCAACAGTGGAGAATGTCGCCAGGAACAAGAGGCTTCGCTTCTACTGGACGCCGTGTCAAAAAAGCATCAAAGGTAATGAGATAGTGAACAAGATTGGCAAGAGTGGTGTAAGGCCGTCATCCGAAAATGTAAGCAACATTGAAAACCGTCGCGTTGCTTTTACGACGATATGAAGAGGAACATATACAAAGTTCCTATTGGCACTCGATAGGAAAGATTGGTGAACAAAATACCATTATAATGCATTTTGTATAGCTTATAATGGTATTAAACCATTTGAATATTATAGAGGCCCGATCTGAACAATATGTTCGAAGATTGTATCATTTTCTTGGTTAACAAATTAATTTTCTTATCAACTTAAGAAGTTGTCCATACAAGACCTTGAATTTCAATCGACAAATAAATGTCTTCATGAGAGAAAGGGACGTCTGCAAAATTTAGTTTCGATATTTCAAAAGCTTTCAGCTCAGTTCCCCTGCACTAGTTCGCCTATATCCAGACAGTCAGAAGTACATGAGAAGTCAACTTAATTCGTCTAACCTCAGCGGCTGCAATATATCCTGTTCAGCGTGCAGTAATGAAAACAAATGAAACAAGTTTTGCTCTTCCTGCGGTAGCGGCAATAATAATTTGTAGAGTGCAGCATAGTTAACCACCCTGGTTCTCGTGGAAACGAAACTTTTCCCTGAAACTTGGCTGAGGTCGGTTAGGTAAAGACGATAAGTTTAAATAAATAGAAACCGAGTTCTCAGATAACATACGAATCAAAAAGTATGACGATTCATATCGCCAAAAGCTTTAATCAGCTTATCAGATTATTGCCTAGAACTCCACAAGCTGTTACTAGCCAGCACTCGCTCTTCAAATTTTGCTTCTGGATAAATAATAACTTCGCTTTTAAGTTCGGATTATAACCAAAAATTGATAAAGTATACTTCGACGTATTGTAAACGACGAATCTTTAAGATATCAGGTAGGGAAAGGAACGCGATATGTATATGATTATTCATGTGTTCAGAAAGGAATTCAGTTTTTTTGAATAGCAAATAAAGTACATTAGCTCTACTTGAATTATGACATATCTTATTGTATAGTTGCGAGAAGATGTGCATCACATTTATAACTTTAAGAATGTTTTTAAGAATCAAATATGAGAAAAAAATCCCTTGAATTTGCCTACCACTCTCAATAGCTCCACCGATTTGTGAAAAATTTTAAAGTTGTATGTGTAGGCATGTTCTGAAACTTCTGTTAAGTTCACAACAACATGAAAATATGCATAAATATTAAGCAAAAATCCTTCTCACAACAAAAGATGTTGCCAAGAAAGGCCTCCGTTTCGACAAAAATAGCACAAAGTACCGGAATCACGTGTTAAATAAAGCAAACAACTTCCCGCTGGTTTAATATTATTCTCACTTCATGCGCACTTTATTGCAAAGTATTGATTTAAAACGCTTACAGAGCAGGTACAATACAATAAAAACAACAAAAATACTCGGTACACTTTTTATTTGCTGAAGACAGGTGGCTTAACCCACACTCCGTGACGTCTGCAAACACAATAGTTATGACACCATTCACATTGACCTACACCTGTTAAGTATCTCCTCCAACCAAAACAAGCACACCGGGCTATATATACGAGTGTGGGGGGTATTGGAATAACAGCTTGCACACCGAGTGCCACTACAACTTTTCAAAAACACGAAAATATGACAAAACCAATTTAACAACACTGGGGCAAATTCGATTTCGCCACAGCAGCCCCAACACGCTGTGCGGAGAGCTTTGAGTGGTTGTTGTTGTCATTTTAGTGGTGTGTGTGTATTGGTATGAGTGTTTTTGCAATGCTTTTCTACTTTGTTGTTGCATAATCCTTAGTCCTGGCACTCGCACACGTAAAAGCGATGCGATTTATACGAATTTGAATTTGAATCCTGATTTTCTACACTCAGCACGTGTCGAACGCCACTGCAGCGCTAAGAATAAATGTAGATATGTTTCGTGTATAGCTAGTATGAGAATCACACTCTTGTGTTTAAAGATGGCATTGTGAAAAGTTCTCTTGTATGAAGCTTTGCAATAGACATCGCGAAAATCTTGCTCTTCTAGCTGGTCGAAAAGTTCGTTATAGCTCTAACGGAATTAGCAAAACCACAACTGAGATCTGTAAAAGGCAGATTAGATAAGTTGAAGAGGACTCATCCGCTTTATTTTCTTCTTCTTTACTGGCGTAGACACCGCTTACGCGATTATAGCCGAGTTAACAACAGCGCGCCAGGCGTTTCTTGTCTTCACTATGTGGCGCCAATTGGATATTCCAAGCGAAGCCAGGTCCTTCTCCACTTGGACTCATCAAACTAGTCGAAACTAAACCATAGGTGAAAGGTTCCTTTGCAAAATATATTAAAACCAAAACTAAGTGAGAGCTTCCTTCGGTCATCATTTTCTCTGGAATCCAAAGGATCTGGATTACAATTGCGCATTGTGTGGGAGCTTCCTAAGAAAAACCAAATTAAAGTCAATTATGAATGTTCGTGGCTTCGTAATCTAGTTATGAAGCGATCCTGCAGTGGGAACATTCGGTTATGAGTGCTAAGAGACCTGGAAGCAATTTTAAAGGGATGCCTTCCTTAATTACACAAGAGCTCCCATAAGTGTGGTATAAGAAACCGGAGCCAGTCCTTACCCAAACCCACTTCACGACTGCTCACGTAACCATACAAAAGTTCTTCGCAGGCAAACCTTAAGAAATCGTAATTTTGCCACCCGACCATTATTTAGCGATAGAGCTCTTATGAACTTTTAAAAATCACATTAAACTCGATATAAACGATGAAATATTCAAACAAAAGAGTCTTTAGCGCTCTACTAAAGACACCTGGCTTCTTCCAGGCTTAATTCTTTTAAGTTTGTGTGAGCCCATATATAATATTACAAATGGGTAAGGCTGAGCTCAGGCTACTACGGGGATCGCAACTGACGGACAGTGGACGGGCTAAGCTAAGAGTGTATGCCTGACAAAGAGCTGGTAAGGACAATATTCTTTCACCTCTGTAAGTAAGACTAACATCTTACCGAAATGGCTGACAGGCGAGTACTGTTCTCACTTCCATCTAGTTCAAATCCTTGCAGGTCTTCAACTATGTTCAATGTACTTCGCCAGGTGTTGAAGTTAATGCGCCTTTTGCATCCCGAACAGGGTTTATCAAGTTTGCCACAAAGCTTGTAACACGCAAAAGGAAACTTCGAGGGCCCTATAAAGAATATATAATATTTAAATGATCAGCATTGGAAGCTGAGTCGATGAAGCCCTCTCAACCTTACCGGCCGTTCGTCTGTCTGTATATACGCGGACTGGTCTCATAGTTTTTGAGATAGCGAACTAAACAATTGCACACGTCTTTATCTCCTCAAGAAGCTGCTCGTTTATCGGAATCGCCGATATCGAACCACTATAGCATATAGCCGCCATAAAACGGAACGGAATCAAGAGCTTTTAAGGCATCTTCTTTTTTTAAGTTTCTTCTCTTTTTTACGCTGCATTCTTTCCTCGCGCCACTGTAAATGCTCAACAATGCACAGTTTGTTGTTGTTGTGAAACTGCGTGAGCGCATACAAACAAATATTTTCGATGTCACAAGTGTTTGATACGCGTCTACTCTTTTTATTTGCATAAATATCTAAATGCGTGTGTGTGTGTGTGATATTGCCTGCAGAAATCTACTTGTACGCTGCTACGCTTGTATCCGGTTCCGTTGCAGCCAGCAGCGAGCAGTGAGCATGACAGAACCCAACGAAGTATGTAGGGTGCATAAATCATGGTCGACTCAATTACAATTGTTCCTCACATTGAAATATTTTCACTACTGCGATATTTTGTTGTTGTTATTGTTATTGTTGTAGTCAACATTTTTCCACCATTTTTTATTTTCGAATTTTTTGCTGCTGTGGCATAATCCTTTTTCCTTCATTGCGCGTGCCAAGCGACTTCGCTGCTGAGTTGTTTGTGTGTGCGTGTGTGTATAAATGTGTGTGTGAGTGTACAAATTGTTTGCGTGAGTGTGTGTATGTAGTTTAGTATATATAAACCAGTCGTAACACTCCAATTTTTATATGCAGTAATTCGTTATTTTTGTGCCTCCTTCATCCCCTCGCCCCACTCACTAATTTGCATTCACACTTCGCGCAAGTTTTTTCGGGTTTCAAAGAAAATACTTGAAAACTTGTTGTGACTTCTAACGGTTATTACGAAATTGAGAAACAGCAGCGGCACATTTAATATTTCCGCTTTCAAGAAAGCTTTTTTACACATGTTTAAATGTACGCCACAGCCCTTGTGGCCCAAAACCGGCAACGTGACTTCAATTTTCCTACCCATTAGCTCGTTAAAAAAGTGATAGTTTTCACTCAGTTTTCGGCGCTTCAGTTTTGACACTTTCTAAAATTATTTTGCGATGACTTTCGTATTTCCTGGGTTCTTCCTGACACTCCAGGTGGAGCCGCAGAGTCACAATGACACAAATTTTTGACGAAAACAAGTATACTCATACATTCGTATGTATATATATACTTCTGTTGACACATTTCTTTTCTAAACTAACAATATCATCCGAAAAGCTGCTGGAAATGTTCTTGGAAACAACACTTCTTTACGCGAAAAAATAATATGACACACAAATACACAGTCTTCTTAGAAAAAAAAAATATATACGAATATACATTTGCATATGTATGTATATATTCTGTCAATAATAATAATAATGTATGTGAGTTTTGTGCTGGCGTATCCACGGCAATGATAAGCAAAAGTCAACTTCAACTTCGTCAGCAGCAAAAAACAAAAGGAAGGTAAGGCAGACACCGTGAAGAACAGCAAAAAACTAAATATGTATAATAAGCACATACACACATAAAAAAATATTATGAAATCAAAATCAAAACCAAAAAAGGCAACAACATTCGAACGTAAAAAGTCAGCGTGTCAGAGGCATCAGCGCGTCGCCGTGAAAAGTGGCAGCTCTGAGTGCGTCACGCAGTCGGAGTCCCGTTTGCACGGCAACTCATATGGAGCGCTAAGGAACTGGCAAATGTCTATAAAAAACACACGTAAGCAAACCCTGCAAGAAACAACATTTATGTAAAACAATGAATTGAAGGCGCGAAAGATGAGAAACACTCATTTTTATGAACTTAAGGCAATTCCTATCTTCTTTCACCATTTCGATGTGCGATTTAAACACATCAATTTGTAAAGCCGTCAAAAAAACAATATGACAAAGCCAGCCCTGTCTCTTGATTCGCTGAACTATGTCAATGTCGCCATATATCGAGCACAACTCATCGTTCCATCGAATGCGATACACGCAAAGGACCATAAAACTTCCGCAAAACTCCTAGCAGGACGGGAATGATGAGGCACTTGTAGAGTTTGGCCGTTGTTCATCGAGAAAGAACTTTAATTTTCAATTGCCTATATCAAAAGTGATTCTGCGTCGGATTTCAAGACTGATATTGTTGCTAATGTTGATGCTGGTTCCACGATAGACGAACCATATTAGCTTTGCGAGGATACCAAGTTCAGACTTAGCTGCAAAGAGGCCGTTCGCTTTCGTGCTGTCGAAGGTGGTTTTAAAACCGACGAAGAGGTGGTGTGTCAATCTTCCTTTCACTAGACTTTTCTAAGATTTGGCGCACTGTGAAAATCTGGTCGATAGTAAATTTTCCAGGCCTAAAGCCATACTGATAAAGTCCAATTAGTTTGTTTACGCTCTATAGAACCATATATGCGGTGTTGAGGAGGTTTATTCCACGATAGTTGGCGCAGATTTCTGTGGATTTCGCAGAGCACAGTTAGGTTCAAATCATTGGGCAGGCTTTCATCTGACCACATCTTGCAAAGAAGCTGAAGCAAACAACTTCTCAGTTCTTCGCATTTGAAGAGCTACCGGTCATAGTCGGGCAATGGAACATTTATTCTTTCGTATTCATTTTGGGGAATCGAGTAGGTCATCTCCACATGTTACACTTCCACTGCCATTGAGCAGACTGGAAAAGTGTTCATTACATAACTTCAGTAAGCTCTGAACATCAGCCACTAGATAACCACTTTGAGTGCTACAAGAGTGTGCTCTGGTCTTGAAAACTGCCGTTAGTCGCCGCACAATTTTTACATAGTGGAGAGGGCAATCGGCATAAGCACGTTCCACCGCTCATTAAAGTCATCTTTGGTGATATCGTCCTTCTTCTCCATCATATTAAATAAGATTAAGACTAACCAAAGATATCTTCAATCAACTACAACCCAACAAATTGAGTAATTCTAAGAATTGTGTCCAAGAACAGCGTTTCTAACCACACCCAACAAAACTGCTTGAGCAAGCAACTCCCCTTTCCATTATCTCAAATGTTCCTAGAGCGCAGTGGAAATTTCCTTTCCTTCATTCTCTTTTGAAATCATTTTCTGCGGGGATACGACTCGTAGCACCCTACACATACGCATAATTGCAAACGTATTTGTATCTAAGACAGATTTTCTGCTTGCGACCTCATAGGTTGGGGAGTATGTGGCGTGTGTGGATAGTAGATATGAGAACAGCTTTTTATATCACAAATTCAATATGAATTTCAATAACATTGCTTATTACCGTGCAAATGTGCGACTGACAGATGGTGCGAAGCAGGGAGCACACAGAAATCTGCATACATACATAACCCCTAGAGGTAGGTGCGGATATGTTAGTGTGTAGTTTAACCCACAACAAGTGAAAGCATTACCTGCTATATAGGTCACCAACAAGAACATATGGCAACATATTTATATATATATGTATATACTTTTTATGTTGGAGCAATGGCAAAAGACAGGCGTGACGTTGGTAAGTAGAGTTCTTAAATAGTGGTTCTTAAAGTGACTTTCTTCTTCGTAAGCTTGCTTGAATTCTAGTACAGATAAGGCAAGAAAAATTAGGAGAAGCCGCTTTGGAGGTAGTAAACCAACTAATAACTGAGTTTAAATGTATTTTTGCGCTTGTTTAAAAAAATAAAATAATAATTTTCGTTCTCAATTTACTTTACCTTCTCTACCCACTTTTAGGTCTCTATTATATTATGCAAATAAAAATTTTGCCCTTGTAGAAGGTATACATATCTATAGTCTAACGAAAACGTTTACCCTCTAAGCCACCAAGTGCTCTTTGTTTGATCTACAGCACTCTTTAATAAAGCGAAACTAAAATATGACTTTTTTCAAGGCCGTTTCTAATGTTGCATATTGTTTTTGTTGTTATCGAATTTATGCCAGCTCAATTTAACTTTGCTAATTACAAATCAAAAAGCTTGGAAAATTAGAGCTTTCAGTGTTAGGACTGTAACTTTAATAACTAGCGGTCAGAAACGTTTAAACGCGTTTAAACTAAGCACTGCGAGGCATTAAGGTGAGCCAAGTAGTGTGGAAAGTTTTAACGAAATAATTAATAGGACCGTGGCGCACTGAAGGCAAAATATAAAGTTAATTTGCGGATCTTTTTAATCTTCTTTGAGAATATTGTCTGACGAAAAGTTTTTCCACAGACCTGCAATGCTATTATACTCACAAGCGGTGTGGGATTTGAATTTCACTAACATCACGATGCACCTTTTGAAAGCACTCAGCAGATGGCTGCCCTATAACGATTTATAAACCCCGTGAAACCGAATTTCTACCTGCAGCAAAATCACTCCATCTCCAAAGTGGATGGTTACTGGTAATGAAAGGTGAGCCACTTTCGATAACATCAAACGAAAGCCATTGTGGTCGAATCGCGGTAGCCGGCACAAACAGTGGTATGTATTGTTGGTATGCGCTAGTATTCATCTAATAAGGACTGTACCCTCTTAAATGGACCCGTGATGTCCATAATTGCATCGATTAAAGGAACCAATCGCCCATAAGCGGCTAACTTTGGTCAATCAATCCAGCAAGGCAACTTCAGACTAAAGACATTAATATTGACGTTTCGGAAACTCCGGAAGCTCGGTTTGGAGAATCTCTCGCGTTCAACTTATATTTTGGACGTAGCATCAATATATAATAATAATCAGGCATTTATTATAGAACGTGATGACAAATAAAGGCTGCAGGATCTTTTATTGAAGAAGATAGTGAGATAGGTTGTATTATATGCGACTCCAATACGGATCCAGACGCAAGGCGATAAAGCATATCTTATTTATTGGTTTAGACACTGCTTTACTCCAGTCGTTCTACCTTTTCGTCCTTTGGCACCAAAGTGTAGCCAGGTCATTCTCCATCTGGTTTTTTCAAGTGAGTAGGACTCCTTTTCTGCTTCCCTCATCGAGTACTGCGTCGAATGCTCTTAGAGCTGGAGTGTGTTTATCCATTCGGACGACATGACCTAACCAACATAGTTACTGTTTCTTAATTCGCTGAACTTGGCAATATAGGCAGAAGAGGGCTTGTCATCCATCAGGGAAACGTCAGACCAAAGAGTTTAATATTGACTCACACGAAACTCCGGAAACCGGGTTTAAAAACGCCAGCTCTTGCCATAGAGAATACCTTTAACTATATCCCATCAATTTCACGAAGGAATACCTAATCAATTGGTACCGTGAGAGAGTCTTAAGTTGAGAGTACGTTTGGTTAAAGCTCCGCAATCCGGTTCTCGTTGCTTCGCCCTACTTAAAAAAAAACCCTGAAAGCTATTGGATCACCCTAATGGGAATACATATTTCTTGCCACACATCTCTTTCGACATGGCCACTTAAATGTGCGCTCCATTTTTTCGCATTTCCGCTGAATTGGCGCAAATGGCCCCAATTTGTTGCCGCAGTTTGCAAAATTACAGTTTATTTCATGTCCAATATACATAAACATACAGATGCGATTGTGCTTCAAGCTTTTTGTTTTTGTTTTTGTTGCTGTTATTTTTGCTAATGTTTTCGTACTGTTTAGTTTAGTTGTTGTGTTTAGTGTTTTGCCAGCAATTGAGAGTTAATTGCCACTTGCTTAGCTGCAACGTGCAACATGCAACACAACGTGGACATACAGTGAACACACATGCATGCTAATGTGGGAAATCATCACCGCCGATCCACCAACACAACCGCCAATCGCCGTCATCGACATTAACAACTTCACCTAAATGCGATTTGCTGCCATTTGCCGAGCACTTCACTCGCCCATATTTACGTGCGAATGGCGCTGTTGTGCGGTTGCAAGTATATGCACATAAATGCTTGTGTGTGTGTGTGTTTGATTTTTTCTTCGTGCTCGCTGCTGTGTGTTCGGCGTTTATTTGCGTGTTGTGCAGCAAATGGTGGCGGTAAATGACAGTGTTGCACTAATAGCAATGCAATTAGTTGTAAATTTTTCAAGAGCTCCACACACACACACACACACCGTCACACACAGCAACACAACGAAGCCAATTGACGAAAGCAGTAGAGATATTAGTTAGCCGCTTTCAGTTGAAGCACGTCATTTGCACGCCGCTGACGTTGCCACATGCCACATGCCCCGAAACACTCACGTATATTAGTTTGGTTGCAAAAATATTGCGAATTTATGCACTTGAAAGCAAGTATATGTAGACAGTTATGTTGAAGTGCATTTATTTTCGTTTATAAAAAAGTATTAAGTGCTTGTTTATACAAAATATTAAAATAATACATGCTGCACGTCACGTGCTTCATGAATAATAAATGCGTTTTTTATAGCACAGAAATGCATTCGAACGTTAAATGTTCGTTTTCGTTGGAAAGGGGGATCCCCACGCATTCAAAATTCTCTAAAACCCATAACCTAGATTATAACATAAACGTCTCAACCCAACAGTGCAAGCATAAGGAAGTAGAGATTTGTTAAAATTGATTGTGCTTGTGAGATATTATATTATATACTCGTTCATAGAAGTAAAATATGGCCATGACCTTCAAAAAGTTCACCATCAATCATTTTTTATTAAGAAAGCTTAACATGTGCAAAGAAGGCTAAGTACACAGCGAAGCGTAGAAAGCTCATGAAAGTAATGAACTACGAACTAATGAAATGTGTACACAGCCAGAGCGTTTTGAAAAGTAAATGATCTGAATTAAGACATCTTTCAATAATTTCGAAAATATCTTATTAATACAATTATAATTACAGGTATAATACCCTCAACACTTTCTGATTTTATTACCTTTCAGTGGCAAAGCAGGAAAAATATCTTCAATACGATATATCTTCTTAATTTCAGTACTCGGCTCGGGTCACTCAAAACATACACGATTGACTCAGCCCTAACCTAACCTAACCTCATCCCAATATCGACCATTTTGTTTTTTGACAAAGCTATTAAGCCAGAAATGGGCCTCCATTATGAAAGTGGTGTTTTGAGCGAAGAACTAGTAAAAAACATTACTGAATATTCTGACAGAACTTGACAAAATCAATTCACCCTTATTGGTAGCCGCTATATACAATTTGTTATACCAGAATACGGTTCGAAATGGTTTTAAGATTAGAGCATCCTTAATTCATCACGATCAAATTTTGTTCGGACAGACACAAAACATTATTTACATAGTTTAAAACAAATCTTTATTATCGCCTTCAGTATACGGTCCTGAGCCAATATATTCATGCAAGCCCTTAAGGGGTTCGGTGGTTTTGAAAATTTTAAAAAATCGATATTTTTGGTTTAACTCATTAAACCTACAATATCTCTAGAATATTGTTCTCAAATCAAGTTGATCCGAGTAATAGTTTCGGAGATACAGCATTGAGAACTTGGGCGCTCGAGGCTAGCTACGGTAAGTGCACCGTCTTTAAACGCGTTTTTGAAGTCGGTGGAACAAATTTCTCAAAAAGTTAAAATTATAAACACATCATTAAAATAACATTATCTAACGGGTGATTTTTTTGAGGTTAGGATTTTCATGCATTAGTATTTGACAGATCACGTGGGATTTCAGACATGGTGTCAAAGAGAAAGATGCTCAGTATGCTTTGACATTTCATCATGAATAGACTTACTAACGAGCAACGCTTGCAAATCATTGAATTTTATTACCAAAATCAGTGTTCGGTTCGAAATGTGTTTCGCGCTTTTTTATCGACAAATTTTTGTTCAGCGATGAGGCTCATTTCTGGTTGAATGGCTACGTAAATAAGCAAAATTGCCGCATTTTGGGGTGAAGAGCAACCAGAAGCCGTTCAAGAACTGCCCATGCATCCCGAAAAATGCACTGTTTGGTGTGGTTTGTACGCTGGTGGAATCATTGGACCGTATTTTTTCAAAGATGCTGTTGGACGCAACGTTTACGGTGAATGGCGATCGCTATCGTTCGATGCTAACAAACTTTTTGTTGCCAAAAATGGAAGAACTGAACTTGGTTGACATGTGGTTTCAACAAGATGGCGCTACATGCCACACAGCTCGCGATTCTATGGCCATTTTGAGGGAAAACTTCGGACAACAATTCATCTCAAGAAATGGACCCGTAAGTTGGCCACCAAGATCATGCGATTTAACGCCTTTAGACTATTTTTTGTGGGGCTACGTCAAGTCTAAAGTCTACAGAAATAAGCCAGCAACTATTCCAGCTTTGGAAGACAACATTTCCATTGAAATTCGGGCTATTCCGGCCGAAATGCTCGAAAAAGTTGCCCAAAATTGGACTTTCCGAATGGACCACCTAAGACGCAGCCGCGGTCAACATTTAAATGAAATTATCTTCAAAAAGTAAATGTCATGAACCAATCTAACGTTTCAAATAAAGAACCGATGAGATTTTGCAAATTTTATGCGTTTTTTTTTTTTTTAAAAAGTTATCAAGCTCTTAAAAAATCACCCTATAGATATTGAACTAAGATTTTTTTGTTTCATTACAATTATGTTTTTTTTGCCAATAAATGGGAGCATTTTACCAAAAATTGAGATTTTCTGAAAACAAAAGGAAAATTTTAATATTTTTTTTTTATTTTCTTCGTTCAAAAACGATATTTACATATGTATTAACGGAATATTTTTGAGTTTTTAATTTTAGATGAACCAATGACAAGTTATGTTGCCCACGGAGAGCACTTTTTTTGAGAGACATCCAGAGAGATGATGATGTCCCAACGGCTGAATTTTCAACATTTTTATATCAAAATTTCAGGAGATATGCAATATTTTATTTTTCAAATATATGGCTGCTTATTTAAAAAAGAAATTCGTACCTCTGAAACCCACCTAACTCCTTAATCTAAATTCCCATGCAGTTGCTTTTCGCACCGGCAAAGATATCTGTCAGTTTAGCAAATTACTTTTAATGGATTCTGTGGACTCATGGCGCGTTGCCTGAAGCGGATTTGTCAGTTTCGATACTAGAAAAAATTTGCAGGGAACCAAATTTTGCGAATTTTAAAATTATGCAGGAATATGATGGCATATTATCGTAGCGAAAAATTTAGAAATTTTCTGCTCACAACGGCTCATTTTACTCGCGTTTCGTCACCAATAATGATGCATTTGATAATTGTAAGATTCTCAGCTATGTTGTCAAGCAGCTCATTTGGACCGTAGTCGATGGCGTAGTTGCTCAAAATTCTGATCTATTGTTTCTGTCTAGCTTTGACACCCTTTCATACCCAAAATACGATTTTCACTAAAATCTTTCAGCGAAACCTTATTTAAACGTATGAACAACAAACTTCATATAAACATAAAAAAGATTGCACTAGTCTTGGATAGAAAATTTTTTATCGATGCGCTTTTCCTGTACATTCTTCGACTAAAAAAAATTGTAGGAGCGTATATTTGCACTTTTCTTCTATTCGACCGAAAGACCTAATGTTGGTAAAGTACTGACATATTCAGACTTTGCGATAAATTTGGACTTCGGCAGTCTCTCTAAAGACGTAATGAACATGGAGCATTGGATGATTTAAATTAGTTTTGGAAATATTTCGCTTCCTTATTTTTCTTTTAAGTGCAGTTAATTATTTTCCCCGGACAATACATAATAAATCTTTCAAATGATCAAAATCGGCTCATAAATGCCAAAGCTCAGAATCGAATATACGAAAAATTTTCTGAATGATACTCAAACTGCGAATTTTTGAAACAGAGCTATAAGATCCAGACCCTCGTCTTTAATATTATGTCACGGAAAGAACATATCCTCCAACTTAGCTATACCTTGCTCACTATTTCACTACTTTATCGCTATATAATTCCCAAAAATACAGGGTAGGCCATTTAAAGTTGACCCATTTGTTTCTAAAAAAAAGAACAAAAGAAAACAATGTTTTTTGTTCATTTCAAAAATAATTTATTTTGGTCCAAGGGGATTTGTTTCAGCTAATATTTAAAAATTAGATCGCGCGTAAATGGGCACATTTAGCTTTGACAGCTAAATGCACTCTTTTTTCGACATTTTCCATGACTTTTGGCCAATGTTTCGGATGATATGGCGGCTGTTCTTTCACGTCGAATGTTGGCTTTCAGTTGAGCTAAGGTCTTAGGCTAATTAGCGTATACCTAGGATTTCAAATAACCCCACAAATAAAAGTCTGGTGGCGTCAAATCTGGTGATCTCGGTGGCCAGTCAACATCACCATTTTTCGATATCAATCGCCCGATGGCCCATTTGCCAAAATTAAGGCGTCGCGGATAATCAGCTGGGTTTAGTTTTTGTGCCATTTGAATTTTATATGGAAACATCTTCAAATCTTTATGAATTATGCGTCGGAGAGTGGTGCGAGAGATGTCTAATTCCTGATAGCGGCGATAACTCGATGTCGATGGAGTCTCCTCAATACTGGCTCGTACAGCTTCGATATTTTCATCAGAACGTCTTGTGCGTTGTCTGGATGCATGACTGGCATTACTGAGATTACCGGTGTTCACAAATTTTGCGTATAAAGACTTAATTGTGTTCTTAACTGGAGCACTTTCACTTTATTTTTTTTGCGAAACGCACGTTGAGTTAACAACAATTGAAAAGTTATTTTGAATATAAAGCTGAACAATTTCAGCGCGTTCTTTTGGAGTGTACTGTTCCATGGTATAAATTGTCTTCGAATGACGCTTCTAACGCGGTATGACATTAGCCGATTTGTCAGCGCTGTTAAAAGTTACAGCATTGCCAGATGGGTCAACTTTAAATGGCCTACCCTGTATTAGTAAAGGAATGGAATACAAATTAGTCTTTATAGTCAACTGGCTAAAATTGTTTCCTCAAGACGAAAATATCGTTATAGTTATCATAGAGTTTACATTAACTACAAATAATAAATAATAGAAGAACGCTGCAAAAGTAGGCAATATTATTACTTCTCAAGTTGATTAATTTTTTTAAAAAAAATTATTATGAATTCAAGAAAGTCTAGCGAAGTAAACTCAAACAAACTGGCAAATAGATCACAATAGCAATCTTATACCAAAACTAAACCAAGATGGTCACACATTTTTACTTTTAACAGATCAGCCATCAACCAAGGTTTCTAAAACCATATTAACGGTTAATGATCTTGATCCTGACTTTAAGGTGATATATAGTCCATGTGGCAATCATACTTTACAGAAATTCAGTTCCGCGAGTTCTAGAAGAAGCTGCTTATTTGTCGAAATCGCCGATTTCGGACTGCTAAAGCATATAGCTGCCATACTGATTGAATCACTTTAGATATAGCTGACCTACTATAAACTGAACGATCGAAATCAAGTTTTTTATAGAAATATTTTCTATTTGTCGAGATATCTTTACGAAGTTTGAAATTATTTCCTAAAACAAAGCTACAATATTCGAAGAAATTGCTCAGATTGGACTACCAGCTCATATGGCAGCCTACAAGCTGAACGATCGGATGCAAGTGCTTATAGGAAACACATTTGAAAAGGTATCCTTATAATACATGGCATATATTGCTCTCAAGACAAAGTTACAAAAACAAGAAAAATCAGATCGGACCACTATTTCATATATGTAGCTATCATAGAAACTTTACTATCAAAATCAAAACAAGTTTTTTTTCTCTCATTAAAAGAAACCCCCATATATCTTTCATTTACCACAAAAACGGAAGTCTTCTGAAAGATATTACTTTCGTCAACTTTTGCCAAACTATCGCAAAACGAAGCGCCACAACAAACTTTTCGGATAACGGTAATAATTTATTATTAATTATATAGTTTATTGCTTTGCTCTTTCGACTGCACCTTGCCACTAAACTTGTAGTTCAATTCAAATTACCACTAAAAGGAACGCAATAAAATGTGATATTTGCTGCTTCGGCTATAAATACGAGTTACGCGTTAAACAGCAATAAGCAATGGCGGGACATAGACGGAATAAGAGGGGGCGAAACAACATAATTCAGAAGTCACTTTATCAGTGCGCTGCCATCCTGAAGCCATAAAAATTGGCGTAAAATGCCAAAAAGTGTTGGAGAAAATAAATTTTCGGTTACAAACAGTCCAAGCACACGCACACAAACACATATATGTGTATTGTGTATGTGTGTGTGTTTGAGTGCATAAATAAGGGCACAATACCCACAAAGGTGGCACATGTGTCATATGGCGGAAGGACGCGGCACAACTTATGGCATAAAACAAAAACAACAACAACAAAACACAATGAGCGGATATGTAGTGCGCCGCAAAGCAATGAAACAAAAGGCGGCAAGGCAAGGCAAAAAAATATATATGGAAGCAGCAAGAAGAAGAAGCAAGCGAACAAACAGTCAAGTTGAGTGGAAAATATGCACAACATTGCGCTTAGCTCGTTTTTTATTGTTGCTGTCGCTGTTGTTGTTATAGTTATTGTTGTAAGACTTGAACTCGTAAATAGGGCCGATATATGAGTGTTGCGTTGCGCCAAAGCCGAGCGTAACCAATCGTTTATGGTGAATGGTGAATGGCGAATGGTGCTTGCAGTCGATATCAGCACCTCGCCTCACGCCTCTCTCTCTGCAGCCCCGCTTTCGACTGAAATCTGAAATCGAAGCAGCAACAACTGTTGACTGGGCCAAAGTAAGAGGGTAAGCAAGTAAGGCTTGTGCAGCTACGTGCGAATTCGGCATCGCCGCTGGATTTTCCGCATTCTTAACTGTAAACACAACAACACGCAAGCGCCTGCTCTAAACACACACACACACACACACTTACGCACTGCATACATCCGTGTAGCATAAATGTGTTCACGCGTAGGTACATTACCTTTCAAGTACGAGTACTTAACGGTATACACACTCGTCTACACACATACATACCGTTATGTTTATGTGCTTATAGTCAGCACCTAAAAGTTTAAGCTCTTTGTTCTCGTTATGTTCGATAGCTCGTAACTTTTGCTTTACTTTTATTTATTAATTTCACCATTGTTGTTGTTGCTGTTATTGGTTTGCTGCTGAAGTGCTATGTTCCTGCTTTTGGGCAATGGCTGAGTGCCTCGCTGCACGAATCTTATAAATTGCAGCGTAAAAGCCAATTATGAGTTGGAAAATTATTTACTTTGCTTTTGATTGCAAGAGCTGTTGTTGTTGTTGTTAGTTTTGTAATGTAAAATTAAGTGCACTTGCCGCAAGCTTACAGTTAGTCCGATTATGGCACTATTTAAAGGAATTATGGGTTAGTGCTGGTTGTAAAAGCAAATATCTTGAGAAAGCGAAATATAAATGTAATTTATTGTAGCTGTTATTGGTGTTGTTGTAACATTTTCGATGAAGTAGTAGAAACTATCCTAGGCAGGGGTATTTGTAACGGCGCAACAAGCGACATGGCTTCGGTCTATGGGCTTATGAAAAGTTCCAAGAAGATCCGACGTTTTCGAGCCAAATTTTGTTCAGCGATGAGGCCCATTTCTGGCTCAATGGATATGTAAACAAGAGAAATTGTCGCATTTGGGACAAAGAGCCAACTCAAGAGATTCTAGAGCTGCCATTTTATCCAGGAAATGTTTTGGTGCGGTTTGTGGGCTGGTATAATCATCGGTCCATATTTCTTCAAAAATGATGCCGGTGAGAACGTAACCGTCAATGGCAACCATTATTGCGCCATGATAACCGACTATTTGATGCCTGAAATTGAAGCTCGTGATCTCAGCGACATTTGGTTTCAACAAGTCAACGCCACTTTCCACACTTCGCATCAATCAATGGATTTAGTGAGAGAACACTTCGGTGAGCAGATAATTTCACGTTTTGGGCCGGTCGAATAGCCACCAAGATCTTGTAATAACAGACCCTTAAACGTTTTACTGTAGGGATATGTAAACTCTAAAGACTGTACGGAAAACTCCGCTTCGCTGACTTGGAGCAAAACATCACGCTTGTCATTCGTCAGTTACCAGCGAGTGGACCATCTCAGACGTAGCCGCGGCCAACATTTGAAAGAGATAATTTTCAAAATATAAAATCAAAAGAATTCTCTTTCGAATGATAAGAAACATTCCCCATTAAATTTTTATTCTCAGTGTGTTTTCTTAAAAAAAAAAGGAACCTCGAAACGGAACATTCTTGATAATCACGGGTGGTTTATGTGAAAACATTCGGCAGGTCTACGTTCCGTTGAGCCGTTTAATTGATCCTTAAAGAAATTCGTGCTGATGAATAACTCAATTTCAGACTACGGAAAACTGGACATATTAACGGTCCCAGAGAAACATTCAGAAATTCTCTCTCCCTTCGATTGTTACCCTGATAACTTAGATGACTTCGTCTTTCCTTGATATCAAACTCCGGAGATCTCTTAATATAAGGGTCCTAGAGAGGAATATTCAGAAATTCTTCTAGCAAGGCTCTCACTGCCTCAATGATAGGTGTCCTAACTGGACATTGTTCACGTTGTAAAGAAGAAGATTGAAGATGTAATGAAGAAGATGAAGTGAAACACCAAAGGCCTTTGTCCTCTGATGTTCACTTAGGTTGAAGCATCTGGTTTTCCATACATGAACCGGGAAATTAGTTGGATTTGATATCAGTCAACTCAATGTTTTGGAAGGCTCAGCGCACATTTTAGATATGCGACGGTCGATTTGATCCATACCTAGGAGTTCTGGGCATCCCGACAACTATAGTCTTTAGTAGTCCAACTGAAGTCATTCGGAACTTTAAACATTTACTATTATATGTAGAATAAAAATATACTATATGTTCAAGTCGTCGCGAATCAATAGCTAATTTTTTTCTGAACACAAGAAAACTCCCCAGAAGCTTTTTGAGCACAATCTGAGTGCTTACATCTAAGAGAACCCTTAATTACATTCAGGAAATATGTAATTCAAATTTCGTCGATATATTCAATCTTTTACGAAATAAAAAGTTAATATTTGAAAACTTCGTTGGAAGTGCGATAACTCTGATCAGAACAAATTACCTTGGAGCCGAATAACTCATAAATTAAGCAGTAAAACTAAAGAACTGGATATATTCAAACTCACAATTTCACAACTTTAGTAACGCCTGGTCACAAAAGCGACTTAAAAGTCCGCTGAATGGTCCAAAGACTTTTCCAAGGCGCGAATATTGGAAGATGGAGCCATGTGTAGAAGTTAACGCAAGTAAGAAAAGTTCTCTGAGCGCTATTCATTTGGGAGTAACCAGAAACGATTAATCAATATACGGCTCAAGCAACTCACAACTTCCTGTCTTAGGCCAATTATCCTCTGAATAGCCAAAAACATGCGTTTAAAGGCGAACTAAAGTGAAAAGACGACACATCAGTTCACAGGGTTGACCGCTGGGCTTGAGACCCGCGGCTATAACCACGTAAGTGGTGTCTACGTCAATGAAGAAGATTTTTCCAATTTTTAAAGCTGTTTCAAGACCCCAAAACTACAGCTTTCTCTTTAAATAACATTGAATATCATTAACAACTCGCTTAAAATACAACAACAACCCGGCAATTTAATTTCAAGCAATCTAAATTGTCTACCACTAACCTTGTACGCAATGATTGATGTTATTAGAAATTAACAAATCCAAATTATTTACACCAATACACCGACACACACACGCACGTGCGACTTTAATGTTTAATTACAAGCTCGCTTTATGCACAGAAAGGATGTCCGTCCATAAGTGCATATATATTATATATGTGTTTTTGTACATGCAGTTAGGCCAAATGGGTCTAATATTATTTATTATTAATGCATTTTGTGTATATTAAACTATACAGTTATGTTGCACATATACCGATATAATGTATTCTCACACACACAAAATTACGGAAATTTTTGGCATAAATATGCATATTCGGCATATTTGAAAATATTCTATACAAATTATTTAACTATAACACCAATATGTTTATATATTATACATAGGCATATATACATACATACATACATTTATAATTATACGTAAATATGTACTTCAGGCTCTGCACTTAGTCGTCTGCTGCTCATTTGTCGCTTCTGTGGTGGCATTCCTGTGATTGCAATGCAATTAGTTGGAATAAATTGCATAGACTTCATTGTTGTTTTTGTTGCTTTTATTGCTGCTAGTTGCAGCCATAAACAATATGCATATTTATAACGCTCTAAATAGTTATATAGTCACATATACATATACATTGCCATTATGCCAAGTCTTGTTGTGCCTGGCTCTGCCTTGCCGGGCAAAAGCCCCAACATAACTAATTATTGCCCGACACATGTTAATTTGCGAATATCAGTTTCGTTATTATAAATTTCTTGCTAAATATGTAGCCGCTTCCGCTCGACGTTTTGGTGAGCAGCAGCGCATGGCCAGCCATGCCGTGCGTTGCCACATTATGTCGTTCGTGCCGCCAGCGCCTTTTGTTCGCTTTATGTAATTAGACTATGGCGTATTTTGCCCAGTTTATAAATCATACAAATTTATTTTTGAAATAAATATACGAAAACACGCACACATTTACATAATTTCAAACGCGAATGGGTGCTTAAGTCCATGGCTAATGCAACTATAAAACCGAGTTCAATACACAGGAGAACGAAAGAGCTAAATTTCTTTGGTCTTCTTTTTATACGTGTACGTTAGACATTCGAAAGCATTTCACCTGTAAAAATTACACTCCAGTAGTTTCCATTCTTATCTTCAAAGCTTCTATAACTTTACACGGCGCTGTGGCAGTACGGCCCAGCAGCCGTCTATATTTAGTACGTCTTCATTAATTAACTCATTTTAGGCTGAATCAGGTGTGTTTCTCGCTCAAGTTTAAATTAATTTCAATAATACTGTTGCAAAGTGCCAAAATAAGCGATTTCATTTATTTTCGAGAATTTACCGTTGCGCAGTAATCATCAGAATTGCTTTGTATTCACATCCACAGAATCATGTTTGTATATTTAAGTATAAGTAATTTATAGTAAATTAGTTAAATTAAAGTTTGAGGACTCAAATACTATAAAATACGTTTAAAGCAGTAAATTTGCTTCAGAAAGAAGCTGTGAGTAACTAAACTCTTTGGCCATTCAGATGGAAAATTTCAGTGATTAAGGTTCCATAGAGGATACCAATTATGTCATAAACCAGATTCTGGTACGGAGCTACATTACAAATGTCAGCAAGTCGTATAATGGAGCTTGGTGAAGAGTTTCTCTGACCCCTAGTTCCATAATGGGCACTAAACGCTACCGCTTCGAAGGCGAAAATGTTTTAAATGTTCTTGAGAAAAGAAAAACTTCGTAAAAAGAAACAACTTCGTGTCCCCTTAGAGCCCTTTCATTAATTATTAGAGCTCGAGAGTTTAAGAGTAGTACCGACGGAACATTGCTGCGGTCTACTACCTCCAGGTGCGCTCGGTTCGGCTTCAATTCTCGAGAAGAGTCTTCCAATGGCTTTATTTCCACAATATTCCACCGCTACTGTAACTTTTATCCTAGCGGTTTACTGCGGTCTATGAGCGCGATGGTCAAATGCGGTTTTGCAATCTCATTGGCTGCGTTGTCGGCTTGTCAGCGTGCTTGACGTCTAGCTTTCCTAGATTACGTGTTTGCACTTTCTCTTTTTCGAAGCCGTCTTCGTGTCGCCTTCCGTCGAACGCTGTCTCTTTCCAGCGATATGCTTCTTAGTGCAATGATTATCATACGCTGGATTCGAGGCATTACACCAGTTTCGAGTGACAAACTCTGCCCAGCCGTTCGTTACCTCCTCTCTAGCCTAAGCCAGCCGTTTCACTTCCTCTTCGTTCAGACTAGACTTGCGCTCGAAACGGTTGCATATTCCGAACGCCGTCTTTTGCTTCAACCCATCTTTGCTTAGCTACTTCCGAGATGCATTCTTGTTGTCAGAGTAGGAACCCTCTTTCGCCTGCATGGGAGAGCGAAGAAGCTTTTCTTCCGCGTTAATGCTTACAACGCTTTCTTGGTCCGAGTTTTCATGGACTGAGGCACCTGTGCGCTGCAAAGCCGGCTTGGCAGTAGTACTTACTTGGAGGTGTGGCCTCCTCAGATCGCTGTGCGCGCCGGTGGTAGAAGCCTCTACTTCCACCGACGTTTGGACTGCCATCCCAGTCCGCTTCGTTCCTCTATCATAACGTTTTTCATTTTTGAACAACGTTTTGACATACGAGCGTCATCTGTATTGCTTACAGTAGCTTAAAATATGCTTCTCGGCAAAAAAATGGAACTAAATCACTAATATTTTCGCACGCTTATTTTTAACAATTCTCGATGTGGATTAACTCAGAGACAGTGTATCGGTAAACATAATTCAATTTCTGGCAATGATGCTCCATCAAGGACCAGTGTTAATCGATGGTGTAGTGGATTCAATCGAGGTTGTAGATCACTCCAAGACGAACTTCGTGAAGCTCGTCTAAATTTAATTGTTCTTCCGGAACCAATTAACGCTGAATTAATGCGACCAGCATATATTCAATATCGCAGGAACATTTCATTGTAAAAAACGTCTCCTCGGATTCTACACAATTTGTCAGTCGCTCAAAAAACGGCTCGTGTCGTTTGGTCGCGAAAAATGTTAACAAAATACGATAGTGGTGCTTTGAAACACGTCTGTGAAATCGTGGCATTTGACGAAATGTGCATTTACGCGAATGTTTCCGAAAAGTAACACGTTGCATGGGTGTTTCAAGATGAGCCACATCCACCAAATGTTACTCGCGCGCGAAGCACTTCACAGCAAATCAATAAAGCACTTTTCAATAATTAATATTTGTTTTTGTGTTCTCTAATCTCTAAATATAAAGGCTACTCTCATAAAGCATTTGAAATTGAATGCTTCTGACGTTATAATTTAGTGAGTTATATTAAGTATATATGATTATTTTATGGAAAAATCCTTTATGACACATTAACAGAAAATGAAATAGTTGGCAATTTGCGCATGAACATACTCTGAAGCATTGCCAATGCGCTTAGATTCGTGCGATATTCGGGGGATCACTACAACTACGCAAACAAAGCGATAAATTAATAGCATCAGGGATTTTCTATTGAACGAATGAAAGCGGCGCTTTACACTGCACCTGTTTGCAACTGAATGTCAATGCAAAAGTGTCATTAACACGCAGACATAAATTTGTAAATGTATGTGTGTGTACATGTATAAGTGCATATTATATCATAAACACATACTACTACATACTTGAATGAGTACATATATATATATATATAGAAACTAATTTCTATGAGCAAACAAAACATTTATTTACATCCAACACAGACACACACACACACTTACACGTTTATGATTGCGTGGGAGCGCTTGCTGCCATAAGTGCGTATGTCTGTGTGTGGCTGTTTGCTTGCTTGCATTGACAAAATTATTGCAGCATATTTAATGAATTTCCAATAATGCCGCTGCACTCGGCAAGTAATCCATTAAACACACACACAAAGAAACGCTTGCCACATAAAACAAATTGCCTCATCATGAGTCACGTGAATCGCGCGCGCTGACAAAATAATTTCGTGAGTTTATAAATATTTAAATATTTGCTGAATATGCAATGGCAGAAATTAGTTGGATAAAATTAAATTTGGCCAAATATTTTCAGCGCTCCGGGCAATATTGACTGAAGCGCATTACCTATTACCTTGCGTTTAAATGTGTGTGTGTGTGTGTGTTCACTGAGAATGTGTGTGAAAATGCCGTGTGTGATTGGAAATCCGACAATAGCATATATTCGCGCATATGCATATATACCATACACATGTATGGGTGTGTGCCTCAATTTAATGTTTTCGAATTTTATACGCGCTCCGCATGCAAAAGTGTCGCATTCACTTCAAAAGCTTGCAATTAGTTAATTAATACTTAATTCATTCTCATTGATGCCATCGAAATTTCCGTTATTCGTTATTCGATTAAAGGCTTTACATAAAGCCGACATGCAGCTTGCGTGTGTTAGAGAAAGCGCTTTTGTTCAAAAATACTAAATGCATTTATCTATTATTATTATTGTTATTGTTGTAGTTGTGTTTAAGTAAAAGATTTCATGCATTTATAGTTATAACATAATTTACTTTTTTAGTTTTTTCTTTGGAAATCTATTTGACACTCTTTTAAACACGGCTGAACTAACTTTTGGGCGCTTAAAAGTATGCAACGAACTTTGATCTTCATAACGATAATAGGTGAATGTCGGATCTACTGACTATCGTATTCTTATAGTCAGAAGACAGCATTCTACCAGGCAACAAAGCAAGCAGAATCTCTAGCAACACTTTTGTCTACATGGATACTTTGAAAGAACTCCGATAGACAAACCCATGACCTTAATAGCTTTTTATAAATCATTAGGTGTCTGAAGTATTCGGTACTTATATTAATATTATGAGATAGAAATAAAATGCATCAGTGTTGTTAAAAATTTGGAGATAAGAATACTTTCTCTAAATTGCAAGCCATCGAGATTGCTACGAAATTCGCCACCATTTATGTTTACACTGCTTTTCAATGAGTTAGACTACGAGATGGAAATTACAAGTCTTTTGCTAAAATGAGAGCTGGGGTTACAATGAGTACGAAGACCCACCTTACTGGACTTACTTGCAGAGCTTCTAGCAGAAATTCAGTAATATTATATATTTTAGGCGATTCTCTCTTTCGCTTAAAAATTTTTAAGAATGGTTGTTTGGATATTTCGACTGCCATTTGTGGTTATTGTGTGATTGTTATGCGTCGAATATCTTTTTTAATAAGATTTAAGTTGTCTCCAGAAGTTTTGGGGATTTAATGAGTAACTTTACACGCCAGAAATAAGCTTGGCAATTCAATACTGACCGCTGAAAGTCGACTGCACTCTAAAAAATATTTTTCTGCTTTAACCTAAAGACTATCAAAAAACGAAAAATACGGCTGAATCGAAGCTAAATTCTACATTTATCTTTCAGAGGTGCATTTTTTAGTATTGAAAATTCTTGGGAGAAAGGAATGTTTGCAAGACTAGGCTATTTTCTCATATATGGCATACAGACGCACATGGTTCATCGGCTTTTCCTTTATAGGAACTTCAATATTAACTTTTGTGCAATAAAAACTTTGTGGCGAACTTAATATACCTTTTCTTGAAATTCCTTATATTTTAACTCTCGAATCATTCTGCAAAATTAACAATTTTTTTTTTCGTTCTGATACTATCGCCCATCGTTACATCTAAGCGTATTTCAATGATACATATTCGCAAATGCCAATATTACGGTAGTTTACATTGTTTTATCCTCTAACTTATTTAAGGTTTGGGACTTCGCTTAGCATACGAGAGCTTTATTTTCACTACTTTTTTCGAGCATTTCGACTGGTAACGGGCGATTGAAACTCGTGATGTTTTGCTCCAAAGCCTGAATTGAAGCCGAATTGCCTGCGTAGACTTTAGACTATACACATGCTCAGAGAATAAAGTCTAACGGTATGCTATCACACGATCTTGGTGGCCAATCGAATGGTCAAAACGTGAAATTACAAGTATCTGCTCACCGAAGTGTTTTCTCAATAAATCCTTTGATTGATGCGATATGTGAGAAATGGCGTCGTCTTGTTGAAACCAAATATTCCAGAGATCTTAGTCGGTTATCACGGCGCGATAATCGAAAAAAGTAATCTCGTTATCTGTGAAAAAAATACATCTACTTGGATCACCCGTAGGAAATTGAAAGCTTCGTAAAAAAGTTTCTTACAATTTTTTCGTAAACCTAACCATTTGAAAGATATTAAGGTTGGAAATTTGACTATTCTAAGGGATCAGTAGGGTGATCTGAACTGTAAAAAAATATAGGGACGATAGCCAGGCATTTTGTGCACATTTAAAGAAAAATTAAGCAAATCGGTTGACTAGTCGACCGGAATCATGTCCGCCAATTTAAAAAGTTTGTTTTGAGAAAAACGCATTTAACGCAGTATTATTATTTTTGGGTCTTTTTCGAAACCTTACAATGGTAAGTGGGTTGCTACATTGATTCTAAGGGTACAAGGGAACAGAAAATGTAAAAAAAAAAAAAATTTTTAAAGATTACCCTACTGACCTCCTAAAGCAAATATTTTTTTCCATTGAATTATATAATCAAAAAAAGAAAATCATTAAATTTTCATATATTTTTTTTTTAATTTACTGTTCTAGAAAAATGTACTTTTTCAGAGCATCAAGCAAAACCAAAATATTTTTTTTTGAACCATACTACTAAGTACATATGTACTATATATCCAAAGCACTATAACATTATTGCAACCGCAGACATATTAACACTCGGTTATGTAACTGTTTAAATAAACATAATTTATATGATGTACACATACGAGTACATATTCATTTATTTACCGTTATATTTGCTTAAGTTATACTCAGAATTCTCAATAATATTTTCATACAAAATATTGCTTACGCTTAGAGGTTATTATAAGCATACTTTTATCGCTTGCTACGCTTTACATTTACATGCACATATATATGCACATGCACAGACCACAAATTACTCTCCAGTGCATATACATATGTATGTTTGTTTGTTTGAGGGCTTAACTTGTAGCAACGGTCAATAGGGACCAATAAAACACTCAAATCTCGACCAAACTAAATCGCTGATTAATTTAGCTCCGCTGAGAAGTAAATAGCTAAATACACAGAGGTAATAACAACAATAAACTAACAAGCTGCAAACGCACACACACAGACACATGCACACATACTTAGGAGTATGCAAATATGATTATCAGCAAATAGAAATAAGCATATTTTAATATGCACGCAAGGTAAAAGCACACACACACAAGCATACTCATACACTTACACTCTCATACACTGGAACATCCTTGTTGCCGGGCGTATTGCGTTTTATATTGCGTTTTGTTGCCTTGATTTTATTTCGTCCAGATATTTATAACAAATTAGCCGTCCGCCTGCTTCTCGTTAGCAGCGCTTTGTTGTACAAACACTAGTGCAATTTGAATTTGACAGCATTGTTACGTTGTTGCCACAACTTCCGGTGTTATGCTGCTGTCCTACCTGTGTAATAGCAAAACCGCAAAATTTGGAATTATTTTGCGTTCGCCCGCAAACTAATACATGCCACAGACTAATGGGTATATGTGTGTGTGCAAATACCAGCAGCATTCGTATAAAGCAAGTCGGTAATAATAACAATTGCAACAACAATAATGTTCTTTTTTAGTTTTAATAGCAAGGCCGTTGCTACGTGTGTGGCGCACCAAATCCGCTTGTTGGCCGAACATCTCACACATGCCTTGGGTTATGAGAGCACAATGTAAATGCGCACAGCTACATGCATACTCATGTAAATATGTATACTTGACATAGGAATGTCCATAAATGGTACATGCTGCAGCTTTATAGTGCAACTTGTAGTCATTCGTTGAACTAGTTTTATGGTCATCAGTTGGGAACTACTCACAAACCTTCACAACGAGATCCAACTACTGTGGGATACGCCTCCACAACATCACGTTTAAGGTTCTATAGAGCGTCAACAAACTGATTGGACCCTATCAATGTGGCTTTAGGCCTGAAAATTCAACTACTGACCAGATATTCACCATGCGCCAAATCTTGGAAAAGATCCATGAAAAGAGAACAACCACACCTCTTCGTCGATTTTATAGCTGCTTTCGACAGAACGAAAATGAGCTGCCTCTATGTCTGAATTTGGTATCCTCAAAAAATTAATACGACTGTGTGAACTGACCAAAAGCCATGACAGGATCGAGAAGGATCTCTCCGAGCCGTTCGATACCAAATGATGTTTCAGACAAGGCGAATCCCTATCATGAGAGCTGAATCGAAAACCATTGATCACAACATCCGCGCCGTTATTTCTGCTTACTCCAAACTGGATAAGGAGCGAAACAGATTGGTCTGTTAGTGTGAACGGGGGCAAGACGAAATATCTCCTATCATCAAACAAACAGTCGTCGCAATCGCGACTTGGCTCCCACGTCATTGTTGACAGTCATAACTTCGAAGTCGTGGATAATTTCGTCTATCTTGGAACCAATATTAACACTAACAACAATGACAACCTCGAAATCCAATGCGGAATAACTCTTGCCAACAGGTGCTACTTTGGTCTAAGTAGACGATTGAGAATAAATGTCCTCTCTCGACGAACAAAGACCAAATTCTACAATTAGTAGAGCAAAGAGCACCATACTACCAACGCAACTACTATTGGGTTATGTACATTTGCATACATACAAACATACGTACTTGACTACATCTTCATACAAATACATATGTATATAGCTGACCGTGTAAAGTGTGCTTCCATAAGCATTTTTATAAAGCTCAGGGGACCACAGAGTACACACGAGCACCAAAGAGCAAACACTGCCACTCATACATACATACATATTTATATGTGTATATGTCTACCTACATGTATATACAAACGGACGGACGGGACCACCTTAAATGCCGGATAATCCTTAGCGAACACACACGCGCACAAACATCCACCTCGCCCTGGCCAAGTGCAATGCTAAATTTTGTGGTTTCATTTACCGGCAATACTATTATGCGGTCTTACATAAATATACCCGCTTGGAAAGGAGTATGTATGCAGGTGTGTGTGTTTGCGCTACTCAACTGTGAGTCCATCATTTAAAATGTTTAAGCTTAAATCATTTTTAAAATACCCAGCATTTAACTTGCCACAAATCAGTTTGCACAACTTCTAAGCTACTTAAGACGCAAATATGACAGTGTATTGGTGATTTTGCAACATGTAAGTGTGTATGTTAGTACCTTAAGGCGCTTGATTTGAACAATTTGCAATTTATCTACTTATCGACTTTTCTACTAGTAAATTGTGGAGAAGTAAATATAGAGACATATGTATATGAGTTCATGTGGACACTCATATATACCAAATACGTTGTTAGTATTGTTGTAGTAATTGAGTAAAAGCAAGAAAAAATGTTAACTTCGGTTGCACTGAAGTCATAATTCCCTTTACACGTGCAGCAGAAAGAGTTATACAAAATCGTTGTCTTGATTCTGATCGGCCAGTTTGTATGACAGCTATATGCTATTGTGGTCTGATATCGACGATTCCGAGAAATGTGCTGTTTCTTGGGAAGAAAAGAGCGTGTGCCCTTTGTGAGAGGGTCAGTTCGCGTATATACAGACTTGCAGAGAGACGGACATAAATAATGGACTCATCGCGCCACCCTGACCATTTTGTAACTTGGTACTATAATACCGCTGTTTCCCAGGCAATCGAAACGGTAGGATCGAAAGAGGTAGGAACCTTCAGAGCCGCATATCAGACAGTGCCAAGTCTGGTTTGCGGTTAGTGAGGTCAAAAGATTAATGTTGTTGTTGTACAAACTGGATCCTGTCTGGGGACAAATATGGCAGATATTGTCATCAGCATCAATTAATGAGTTTTGACGGGGTCAAACCTAAGAACTATTATATGTATATGCTTGCGTGAGTATGAAGACCTTGAAAAGCGGGTCGATAGGCGATTAACGGAATTCTTCAGCCTGCTAACGGCAGTGAAAGTGTCTTGATGGCGAGTCTGATTCCCCGATTGACAACGTTGGAATAGATGTTCCATTGCGCATCGAATAGCAATTACTTGTCGGAAGATCATCAAAGCAGTAGTAGCTCATGGATTACCAGCCGAGTTATTCAAATACTGCGGCAGAGAACTGACAAGGTTCATACATCTGGTTCTTTGCTAGATGCGGTCGGATGAAAACATGCCCGACGATTGGAACCCCATTGTGCTCTGCTCAATCCACCAAAAGAGGGATTCTACAATCTGCGCCAACTACCATGAGACTCTTATTATCGGATATTAGGTCTTATCGAGCGTATTGTGTGAAAGATTAAAGCCCACCGCAAAGAAACTGATTGGACCTTATCAGTGTGGCTTTAGACCTGGAAAATCCACTATTGACCCGACTTTCACCATGCGCCAAATGTTAGAAAAGACCCGTGAAAGAAGCATCAACACACACCTCCTGTTCGTCGATTTTACAGCCGCATGTAATAAGTCTCCACTCTCGCCCAAAAAGACCAAACTCTACAACATTATATGTGACGTGGTCTACGAAAAGGGAGCTAACGTGCGAAAACTAGTTTTCTGGGAAACAGCTGTTAAAAATAAACAACCATCCGAATCAACTAAAAATTGAAAATTGATTTTTTGACACCTAAGCCCCTTTCCGTAGACCAGGTCACATATTATATTATAAGTTGCGGAAGCATGGACAATGACATCAACTGATGAGTCGGTTTAGGATTGTTGGAGATAAAAGTTTTGCAAAACATTTATGGTCCTTTGCGCATTGGCAATACCGAAATTGATGAAACGATGAGCTGTACGAGATATACGGACATGGATATTGCTCAGCGAATCAAGAACAGCGGCTCCAGCTTTGAAGGTTTTTGATTCAGTACCCCTCGGTGGAAGCATAGGAAGAGGAAGACCTTCACTCCGTAGGATAAATTAGTTGGAAAAAGACAAGGCTGCACTTGGTATCACGAATTGGCGCCAATAGCGGAAAGAAGAAACCACTGGCTGTTGTTAACTCGACTTAAACCGCGTATCATAATGAAACTCTTTTTGCCTAGGATGTTGGTGTATCGGAGCTCAGTTGGGATAGTTGACAGTTTCACCTGTGTGGAACGAAAATGTCGTTTTATTTTAAAACGTTACTCTTGGACTACGGTAATTACAGTATTCTTTTCAAAAGCTTCTGGTGGTAAAGCCTTCGTCTACTTCATCAAATTTTACTCAATAGACTTTAAAAGACTTTTCCTCTATGTTCACCGACATTTACGAGAACACATTGAAACTATTTATATTTCAAAATCACTTCGCAATCACTTTTCAAGGAATCACAACCGATTTTAATTATTTAAGAAAAATTACCTTCAAACTTCTCAAGCAGCAGAGACACAACCTTTGTGTGGTTTTCTGAAAGTTAATAAATTCTTATGAACTTCATGTGAACTCGCTGCACAAAAACAAGCCGAAATGATTAGATGATAAAGTAACACACACTCTTTTGGTGGCACTTGAGGAGCAGAGATGAGTTGTGAATGATGTTTTGTGCGCAAACTTTTGTCTTCGCCTCTGCTGCGGTACCTTTTATTTTCCGGTCTTCTTTACCACACACAAACGCTCGCTTTCAAGCATATCAATTTACATATACTGTGTAGGTGTATGAGGTGTGATTTACAAATATAAATACCGTTAGTTTCTATCTCAACTCCGCTTCACCTGCTGGCTGCTTGGTATCTTCAGCCCACCCACGCACAAACACGTATTTCTTCAACGTTTCATGTGTCGTGTTTATACCCTGAACAGTATCTGTAAGCTTGCCACGAAATTTATAACACCTAGAAGAACACGTTGGAGACCATATTGCGATCACTCCCATCAAAATGTCTCGATATAAGCGAACTAGTCTCTCAGTTTTGGAGATGTCAAGCTGAAATTTTGCATACGTCCTGCTCTGCCCAAGAAACTGTATATTTGTCAGAGCCCTCGACACCGCACCACTAACGCATATAGCTGCCAAACAAACTGATCGGTCGCAATCTAGATAATGATCTTTTCATACCCTTAATGCTATAAGAAATGCACCTGTGAAGGGTATCACAGCTTCAGTGCAGTCGTAGTTCACTTTCTTTGCTTTTGTTGTTGCACGTTTGCGCGCAATAAAACATTGCTGCACTGCTGAACTGCTGCATTCATTCACCGCTCGCAAATGGCGTGTTTATGCGCTGACTGCTGGAAGTTTACTCATTAGAAATTGCGTTTTCGTTGCAGCACGAGTGAAGGGCGTTTGATCGACTGCGGATGTGTGTGCGTATGTGCTAGTTGTGTCTGTGTATTTATACTCCGCTCAGCTGTATGTGTGGCATGCTTGTTCTTTGCACATTTCTACATATGTATGTGTGCATGTATACGTTTGTGTAAGAATGCATGTATGTATGTGTGTGGCCGTGCTAAAGTTTATTGCTGATTAATTAACTTGTTGTTGTATTTCATTCTTTTCCCTTTTTATTTGACTCGCAACTCTTTGTTGCTCAGCGATTGCGAGCATTAATTGAAAAAGTTTTGCTGCAACAACAAAAAGTTCGAATTTTTACTGGGTCCATGTAGACGGGAGAGACTTAATGGCGCGCCTAGATGCCTATTGTTGTTTTTTTAGTTGATATGCGGTAGCAAGCGTAAATAGCGGTAAATATATATAGACTTATAAAGGCAGCGTTAAATTGGACTATATATGGTGTGGTTAGGCACTGGTCTATTTTTGTGGTCAATACATTTTATGCAAGTGACCTTAACTATATGACTGTGTCTGGTACGAATTCGAGTGAAGTCTGGAATAAGCATCCGTAGTAGTTTGATATTCTTTCAATGAATTCTTTCTATTATATTGAGACCAAAAAAATATCTTTTTTACCATATTTTATGAAAACATGATAACAATCCTACCACTCATCCCATTCATATTCCTTTTAAACTACAAAACTGAACGACAAACATTAAAAATATCTAAATCGTTGCCTACATCCAGGCGCGTAGCTCATCAAAGACACACACCCAATGCAATTTGAATATTCAATACTTTCCTCACTTTTCTATGCAAAAATGTTACTTCATATGAAAAAAATATACTCAAACAGAAAAAAATTATTTAAAACCAATAATTTTTCGTTTATGACCATTTCTTAACCACTCCAGCATACAATCAAACATCAGGTAGAAGATATATGTGTAATCCAGCATTCGGCTGGTTAAACTGTAATTGCAGTGAAAACTGTTATTTCGTTCATTTTTGTTTGGGACCCTTGGTTGCTGGATACACAAAATTTCAAAACATTTCACTATTACATTGAGGAAACTTTGATCTACTTCACATTGAAAATCCTTGGTATGTGTTTAGTTCAATGACATCGCATGCATATGGATACATATAAGCACATACATTTTTATAAATGAATAGTAAGTAGTACAGTTATGACCCAAATATGTTTATTTTCAGTACGAAAATTATGAATTTCCAACGGTTTAATCATAAAAAGCACTACCGGAAAAACGCAAAGCGTGACAGTTAAAAAACTTTGATCCAATGTTTACCAAGAAGGTCGAAAGAAGATCGAAATACGAGCTAACAAAGGAATAAATTAGCAGACAAAATTCGTATTTACTTTGGCCAAAGAATTCTCAATCAAATAATGGTAAGGTTAAGTGTGAAGTTAGCTGCGAAAACATATAATAATCATCAAACGAAACTACCTTGTGAACAACCCAGTAGTCACAGAAAGTCAAGACAGAAACTTCCTGGAATGTCGCGCCTTTATCTGGTCCTAATCACAGTGTTGCATTTTCGTAAAGTCGGCATTTCGTATCAACAGATGTAGTAGATGAATGGATATCAGACTCTGGATATTTGTGTACTTTTGTCCATGGTTATCTTATTGTTCACTACAGCAGGCCATTGCACTTACCCACTCTACCCACCCTAGCAATATTTTGCCAAAAAAGATAGGCGAATAAACCCGAATTTTGATAGCCATAATAATTAGGAAGCCAATTTCTACTTGTATCCAAAAAGAAGAATAAAATCTTTTTTTCGCAAATATTGGAATTTAAAGCCCTCGTAAGATATCCGCTTTATGGTTTGAAAAGATTGCTACGAATGATTGGTTGGTTATAAAATTTTTTCATCGTGGTTTTAAAAGGTATTCAGCAGTATCTGAGCCAAGAAGGATACCGATTTGAGGAATACAAGTATTCCCATTAAAGTTGTTCGCCTAATATCGAGTTCAAACAATATGCACAATCGAAAAGCATCAATAAGTCCATTCGACCAGTGTGGATTTACTATAAGCTTTGTATACACAGGTATAATAGCTTAACTGTATTTATTTAATTCAAGTAGCGCCATCTTTGTGTCAGGCTTATGAGAGGTTATTGTATATAAAATATTAGTACGGACAAGTCAACTCAATACCTGAAACCGATATGTCTGGAGCAAATCCGATTCGATTAAAAACGAGAGGGCTTATATACTTCTCGAGTCAAATCTCTGATTGATTTCATAATTTAGTAAAACGAATACAGCCTTTTCGTGGTTGCTTTTACAAGACATTAGATCTCACTCGCTTCGCTCGCACTAACTAGAAACAGGTTTCTATAAAAGAAATAGAACTGAATTTATAAATAATTGACCAGAGACTGTTTCCAGTGTACCATTTCTTAAAACCATCATGGATCATGTTGTATCCAATAACAAAAATCCGAATTCTTTCAGAATGCAGTATTAAGGCGAAGCGTATCCAAGTGTGTTCTGAAAGGAATCGTTCTAACAGAACTGGAGTGGAGAATGAGTGAAATCATTCTAACTGGCTTGCCATGCTTTATTTTTGTAGGTTTTTTTAGTTTCTGTCTACAGGGAGTACAGCTTATTGGAATAAGATTGCGTAGTATATTTCCTTCCACAATTCTAAAGTCGAACTTTCATCTATTAGTAAGAAATTATTTTATACCTCCTGAGCAGTATACACTTTTTCAGTACAGGGTACCGCTTCATGTCCCAAAGCGAAGATCTTGGTTCCAATCTCAAAATCCAAAAGACTCCATTAGTCTTATAATAATATGCTCGTTAAGTATAATACAACAATCTACAAATTCATTTCTCTCTGGCGGATTCAATTTCGAAATCAATTCAGCGTTACTTGTGTTCTATTTTTGCCCGAGTAAATAGGCGGCAACGATTCCAGCTTGCAATTTGGTTCACCCGCACTCAGCGAAATCTTGAAAATCAAATATGGGTTAAGCAAATGGATCAACCGAGTGAAAGTGCCAATCGTGCCCATTAACTATTTATAGATTCAGCCGTATACCGTATAGTTGATGCTATGTGGATGTGTGTACCGTTACAAATATGCCATCAGAATCGTAACTTCCGCTTATTGAGCTTGACACACTGCAGACAATGATTGAAATTAAAATACATAGTAACTCAATTGAGGCAGCGCGCTCGCAGCGCCGAGAATTGACTGTTTGGCTCGGCGTGTGGCAGCATTGTCACAACTGCACGTCGGAGGAGTGCCGTTGCCGCACATTCGCCGCCTGTCACAGACAACAATGAATTTTATGACAAATTTATGCGCTACTTGACAGTCGGAGCGCGCTAACAGCTGCGGACGGTGAGCGGGAAGTGAAGGGGTGTGTGAGTGATAACATAAGCGGATGCGTGTGTGTGTGTGTGTGGGAGTGAGTGCTTGCCGCCTTAAATGTGATTTGCACTATTGCGAGACATGTTTGCGGCATGATGATCAGGCAAGCTGTTGCAAGTAGTGCAAATATGACTCTGCGTATGAGTGTGTGAGTGCTTACGGGTGCTTGCGGCAAGTGCAAGTGCTGCGCTGCCACAACGTAACTGGAACAACTTACTTGCTTACTTACTTATATGCCAGCTTTCAACTGCTTTCTTTAGCGGCTTAAGCCACAGTGAGTTGCATAAATTGTTGCCGCGTCTGCTTGCGTGCATGCAACAGATGTCACATATATGTAGGCGTACATGTGAGTGTAACGGTCGCTTGCACCACCGACGTGTGCTTTGTGGAGTCCACCGACTAATGGAACCGTTGTCCACGTGACCGCGTTCGAGCTGAGGTGCATGCAACCACTTGCAATTCGCACATGAATTCTCGAATATGCCATAAAATGCAACATCAGTGTTGCAGTGCGCTATGTGGCGCCACTTGCAGTGTCAGCAAGCGGCAAAGTACAGAGCCGCGTTGTTACTTGAATTTGTGGAATTCTCGGGTTTATTTGCCACAGCCCACACTTACGCGGACGTGTCCTGCTTAAGCGCCAGCAAGTAATGGCGTTCTTGAAGTACCGCTGCAGTGGCAGCAACAATAACAATGCGCTGCCTACGAATTCCTGCTTCGCTGGGCAGTTTAAAGCGCGAAGACGTCTTGTGCCCCATGCAAACACTCACACACATACACATATACCAACCAACCGTTGGCTGGCCAGCCAGCGTCTGCTCGGCAGCTTACTTTCTTCGCGCTTCTCACTTTCGCCGCGAATTTAATTTTAATTTATGACTTTATTCTATTTTCATTCTTCTTGGTCGCTTCGCCGGCTCTTGGCTTCTTTTCGGCACTTTGACTCGCTCGACGTTCTGCGCTCTGCGCTCTTTTCGCCCAACTGGCTGCAAGTGGCAACGCGTTTTGCACGCTACAAATAACCTAATTAGCGTTGATTTGATGCGCCGCTATCGCCGCAACGTCGCCTTAATTAGCCAACATAAATAATTAGGGCGGCAGTAATCATGATGATTTATTGCATTTTCAAACCGCATTGATTTATGCACTTTGACAGCGCTCGCACACACACACACATAGCCACGCAGACAAATATTCATTTGTTTATGGAAATGCTGGAGATAAGATCGGCGGCGCTCGCCTTATGATAGTTTTGTGTTCGTGGCTCTTAAAAGTATGCTTCGCGCTCTATTGTGACGGGCTAATTGATGGAAAATTGCCAACTAGAAATATGCATAATAGATTGCGCTAATTTAGAAGTGGAATACTTAGACGCAGCAAACGATGGCAGCTGGTTTCTGGGTTTTGATGGCCATTTTGTTGATTTTCTTTTTTTTTCGCTGTAAAGTCCAAGGCTTGATTCTTCATTATTTGATTGTAATTTATTTTATTATTATTTTATAGATGTATAATACAAGGTGCGTTCCAAAGTAAACAGGACTTTTTGAATGAAGCGCTCCCTGGTGGCGCCGTCTATATGTCGACTGGTGCGTTAGAATCTGCTATATTTCATCGATTGGAAGTGAAGTTATTGCGTTTTAAGTGCCAGTATGTTTGTGTTATCGGTGCGAAAATGAGCTTCGAACAAAGAGCCAACAAATACATTTGTTTTAAAATTGGTAAAACTTTTATCGAAACGTTTCAATTGATGAAACAAGCTTATGGCGATGATAAGGGCATAAATGACGATCGACATGTAGGCCAATCAAAATTCGTGGTCACCGAAAATTCCATCGAAACTGTGCGTGAATTCATAAAAAATCAGCCGAAATCATCATTGAAATTCTTGGAAATGGAATTGAATATCTCCAAAACATCGACTTATCGCATTTTGATCAAACATTTGTGCTTACGAAAGGTAGTGCACGGTTTATTCCGCACAAATTAACTGACGACCAAAAAATTGCTCAGAATCAAACATCCGAAGTGTCCGTCATTATCAACGCTTGTTACCGATTATTTGACCAAATATCACATTTTAACCATTAACCACTCCCCGCATTCACCTGATATGGCACCGTGCGACTTCTTTCTTTTCGGAAAAATGCATTTGCTCATGAATGGAAAGCGTTATGCAGACATAGAGGCTATTCAAAAGGCTTGCACCGGCATACTGGCGGCCATAAGGCCAACGAGCTAAAACACTCGTTCGGCATGCTTTTTGACCATGCAAAAAGGCAGAATCAGAATATTTTGAATAAAACAAATTGATTTTGCAGAAAAAACTAGTTGCTGTTTTTTTATAAGTCCTGTTTACTTTGGAACACAGCTTGTATAATAGTCGGATCTTAGTTTGTAAATTATATCACAATGAGTAAAGCAACATTTGTTATTGCGAAAGAGGAGATAAGAATTTTGCGTATTTACAAATATAATATTGCTTTTTGGAGGGAAAAAATACAGTTAAAGGAAAATCTTGGCTTTATGACGAGTTCCCGGATACTGCGCCAGGAAAATCAACCATCAAGGATTGATATGCTAAGTTTTAACGTGGGGAAATGAGCACCGAAGACGGTGAAGGCAGTGGATGACTTAAAGAGGCTGTTCCCGAAGAAAACAGCAAAAAAGTCCACAAAATATGGAACTAAATTTTGAAGTTAATCGAAGTAGAAGGCACTCTAAAAATATCAATTTAACGAAAATATACATGTGGTCCTTCACGAATATTTGGGTATGAGAAAGCTTTGTGCGAAGTGGGGGCCTCGTTAACTCACTGTGGAGCTAAGGCAACGACAAGTTTATGATTCGGAGCAGTTGCAGAATGAAACCACCGCATTTGAAGAAAAAAAGAAATTTTCACTAAGACAATGTACTGGGCTTTGAATTGCTTCCGCATTCAACTTATTCTACAGATATGGTCAGCAGTGACTATTTCCTGTTCGCAAATCTCAAAAGAATGTTCGCTGGAAAGTGGATTCCACGTGATGTTTCCATGTAAATTTTGAATCACACAAATGGATTTTCACCTGACCCAAATATTAAGCGAACATGGGTGCTTCAGAGGCTATCCATACTAATTTCAAAAAGACGTCAGTCCATATAGTTCGATATGTACGGAGTCCATAGAAGAAACATGAGGGAAAAGTTAGAAACTGCACTTATTTATCAGTTCTCAGATAAGTTGAAAGCTTTTTACGAAGCAGCAACTCTCATCATGACTAAATTAAGACAGTTAGAGCAGAATAAGCGTCAGTCCATCCAGGCTATGGAGGAGGCGTAAAATGTCTTGTCACTTCCACGAAGGCATGCCTTAGCTGGTGGTTCCGTGGTAGAGTCTTGAGTTGGAAGTAGATTAGTTTTAGTGGATTAAAGTTACGCAATTCGGCTTTCGATGCTTTCTCCTACTATAAAAACAAAAAATTTACAACTAGGTTTCATAGCAAAGGTGACCACACTTCCTCCTAGGGGCATCCCTATATTTTTTCTAGTCGGATGCTACCAGAGCCTACATTGGTTTAAGCGATTCTACTTCTAAGACACAGCTTATGATGGGTGGATTTACCTGCCTTTTTTCCACTACGTTTTATTTTGCTGTTTTCATCATTTACCGTTACATGCTACCGTCTCTCTCCCGAAAATAATTCCATTCGAACAAACTGAAATTTGATTTGTTATCGACCTGGAAATATTCGATTACAACAAACATAACAAAAATACGCCAATTAATAAACAGAGACAATGAAGCGCTGTCTGCGAAAGTAGAGGAAAAAGCGCAATATTTTTGCGCATTGTTTTCACTCAATTCATTAGCGTTAATACACTAATACAGACTTACCGTTCATTTATTATTGCTAAGCGCATAAACAACTGGCTAACTGTCAGGCTTGAGCTGACTAATTTACTATTTGGATTTAATGAACTTTTTCGTTGGCAAAAATGGTGACACTTCCGCTTGCGACGTAACTTCTTAAATTTGGTGCGAACTGGATTTGTTTAATTGACGAACACACACATGCATACACATGCGTATAACTGATGGTGTGTGTATAACTGTTATTTGTTGACAAAATCTGGCTTTGACCCTTGTAACGCCGCCATGTTGGCCCTTGATGCCATTCATTGGCGTTCATTTGCGCTAACGGTGTTGCTAATTAAATTCACTTCTTTTGCATCACACCTCGTCGCCGGTCGGATGTCAATCATTGGCCGACTGATTGATGAAATGACACATTTGCGCATTAATTAGTTGCAAACGCGTATTTATTCATTGGCCCGTTTATTTATTTATTTATATATTTGCATCCGGCCTAACGCGTTTAGTGTCGCCCAGGAGAAAGGGTTCTGAGTTCGGAAGGTGTTTTGGCACCCACATGTGTAACCACGCTTGTGTGTGTATGTTTAGCATTAACTAATGTAAATATTCATATACATAAATATATCAATGTATGTATGTATGTCTATATGTTATATAAGTTACATAAATGAAATTAATAGATTTTGTCTAAAATGCGTATAAATATTACGCTAATCAATCACGCTTAAGGCATACATACATACAAGTATATACCAACATCTATAAATATAAATATGCATATATATTATGTAAATATTTATATATATATTATGAACTAGCTTTATATAAGCCTCTATAACATACCTATACTTATGCAATAGCTGATTAAGTAAGGTGTATTAATTTATAGGATTTAAATTACGTCGCTTTAAATGCGAGTTAATGCTTTAATTGCAATAGTGTTCATTAGTTTTATGGTATTATATAGCAGCCGTAGCTGAGAGTGTACACGAAGACTGTGAAAAGTCGTTTCGGTTCCGTTCGCAGCAACTCGGACTGACGTACGGAACGACTAGGTGTATTTTACGTCGAGATCTTAAATTGAAATCGTAGAAAATACAGTTTGTTTGAAGCCGCTCGACCTTCGCAACTGACATCGCTTCGCTTTATGAGCTTTTGAAAGTTTCCACCAAGATCCGACGCTTTCGAACTAAATTTTGTTCAGCGATCTGTGGTTAGTGGGCCGGTGGACTCGTCGGTACATATTTCTTTAAAAAAGATGCTGGTGAGAACAAATGACGACTGTTACCGCGCCTTGTTAACCGACTGTTTGATGCCTGAAATTGAAGCTTGTCATCTCGGCGACGTTTGGTTTCAACAAGACGGCGCCACTTCACACACATCGCATCAATCAAAGAATTTATTGCGAGAACACTTCGGTGAGCACATAATTTTCCGTTTTGGGCCGGTTGATTGGTGACCAAGATCATGTGGTATCCCCGTTATACTTTTTCCTGTGGGGATATGCTAGTCTTAAGTCCATGACGACAATCCCGCTTCGATTCAGAGCGAGAAATTATAAAAAAATACAAAAAAGCCGGAAACAAATCAATTTAGCTTATGTAGACCCAACTATCAAAGAAATAAGTTCTTATCATCATTAGATCCATTGTGCTCCCGGGTGGTAACCAAATTAAATCTTATCAAAAAATTCAATGGAATCTGTATAATTCTTAACTTATTTCCGGCCCTGCGCTTCAATGTATCTTAAGTTGGAGTATTGGGAGTCGTGCAATATATAGTATTCCATCTCATCCGTTGAAGGCAGAAGATTCGGAACGAAAAAGTTCCAGCGTCTCAACATTCTGCTGTGCATTCCTGCAAATCCGCTTTTTCAATTTTGTCAAGATGGGATCTTAACGGTAGGTCCCTGTGATGACTCTTCCAATATTGTTAAGGTACCTTTCGCCTTAAAGTAGAAGCCTTTTGGTATCTCTATCATCAGCACTTTCTCAAAATTAAGTAATTTTGTGTATATCCTGTGGTCCTTCCGGGGTCCATTAGTTCAAACAATCCTTGAAGGAGCTGACTAGCCTAGGACAGTTTGAGGAAATTGCGTTCCCAGCGAGCTTGCCAACTGGCATGTCTTTCATTTCCTTCTTACCCTACCCTAACTGGGAACCCAGATGATAATTACAACCTGAAAGTCTAGTTACAAAAATCAAACTCAACAAGCCATTCATCATCCCCGTCCTGCTATATGGTGCAGAGGCATGGCTGATGACAACATCTAAAGGGTCGGCGTGACGAGTTTTCGACAGAAAGGTCCTACGGAGAGCCATAATTGCCGTTTTGATATTCACTAGAAGGAGTATGGACTTGGTGGCTAAAGCTGAAGCACACCTTTTGGTCTACCTTTTGCGTTTGGATTACTACAGCGGAAACCCGCTCCTGTTCCTGTTTCACCCTCTGATGCGTCAAAGAATATGTAGGTTTTACAATTGAGACTGTCGATCCGAAAACCATTGGTCCATTCTACTTTACTCTCGTGTTGTATTCCTCATGAATCTCTCTTTCTTGGTCGCCTTTCCAATTTATCCCGAGTTCATTAACAAGGTGGAGTAAGATACCATGCCGTAAACATTGCATCACTTGGAAATTTATTGGAAACTTTTTCAAGCAAGCCAAAGAGGGCTGAACAACTAGCTATCAAAACAGAAACTTTTTAGAACTTCCAAGGTCAATGTACCTGCCAACGAAATGCCTACTTATGCGACACATACAACTAGACATATAAGTAACCGAAGTTGTTTCCCCATTTGACTGTTGACTTACTGTAGAGGAGAAATAAATATGGTAAACGTTGGCTAAATTCCGAAACCGAAAGGCTTTGCGCCAACCTGGCAAACGGCCGACTAGTCGAGCGTGAATAAGTCCCTTGAGCCGAGCATGTGTGTGTGAGTGTAAAATATGTCAACGCGGACTACATATGTTGTCTTTGTTAATTTCGCTCCTTGTTTTTATGTTTTCCTGCCGATCTTATTGTTTTTCACATCCTCTGCGCCTTCGCGCCGCCCGCAAAACCGGTAAATAACATGTTTAAGCTATTATTTATTTCAATAAACAAAGAAAGAAATTAGAATAACAAACAAAAGCCACAGACACGATAACAAACAGAGAGAGAAGAAAACCAAGCAACAAACAGCGATGATACCATGCGGTCTTCGACACCCGCCACCCACACACCTTCCGCCGACTTTCAAACGATACGCTACCGCATTGGCTGGCGGCGGCGGCGGCGGTGTCTTCAGTCGTTGGCTTTCTCATATATCCTTGTTATTTTTATAATTAAATCCCGAGACGAGTGGCTTTCTTTTTGCCAACTTCTCGTATTTCTTTTCAACTGCCACTTGTTCTTGTTGTTATTTACTTTGCATACCCACGCAGCTGAATGCTATCTGTTCCATACGCCGTCCGCGCACGTGTAAACAAGTTTTTGTTTCTAACGGCACTTGTGGCACACGCACACATGCATACATACACACAGTCCGAAGCCGGCTAATATTTATGTGTGTCTTTATATTTATACTTTGCTCCTACTTTCGTTTCGCTTTAGCGTTATTAATTTCGCTGTATCAGAGCCCCTAGCATATGTGCACACACGTGTGTGCGTGTATGAGTGTCTCCTGCCGCCGACTTGAAGGTCACATCAAGTGTAAGTAATGCGCCAACATATAAAAATTAATTAATAATCCTTTGTGAGTGGCCAGTCAGCCAGCTGAAGTTGCGCGCTACAGGAAAGTTTACGCTCTGCTCTGGATGGCAGTAATTTGGCAAAATTTACGCATTTCATTAATACTACGCGGCATCACGCAGCAGTCAAGCCACTGGCGTGTTCATAAATAATATTCCGGCTAATAACTTCCATGTGTGCCGTTGAGAGCCGCGAGTGTGTGCGAGCATTGAGATAGGTGATGCTCGGGGCACCTTAAAGCGTGTCTGCAAGCATTGAAGATAGCTCCGATCGTTACGGTCTGGAAAGGTCATTACACTGGATTCGTATTGTTTCCTGAACTTGTAGAGATTGTAGTTGGAGGCATTTAAGCTGGAAGCCGTAAAATGGATCACTGTCAAAGCGATGCTGTCAAATAACTACCAGTTGATTAGGTAGTTTAAGTCCAAATTTTCTTTGAATGTAACTCAATAAAGATAATCAAAATTTATGTATCCACAGCTTTCAAAGTTAAAGATGAGACCGAATAGATTTCGTAACCCTCCTTTGGCTTAGTACTGCGGGTATGAACGACACAAAAGTTCGTCAATTATCTAGGTGTAAGACTAAACTCCAGGCTTAGCTATGGGGACAAATGCAACACGCAGCGGAAAAGGCGTCCCACCCAGCTCGCTGATGGTCAATATCGTAAGACATACACACGGAAATTTCAACTATCCTCTATGTCTTGCTCCACGGAGCAGAGTGATGGGCAGACTCACTGAGGAAAAATAACAGACATAAAGCCTAGTACTTTTGAATTTGGGAAACAGATTGAGTTTGCTGGATTCATCTTGTCTGGGTTCTTCTTCGCCTGGCCTTTCACGAAGTGGAGGTCTTCCTTTTCTTCCTCCGGCGAATACTACGTCGAATACTCTCAGGGCAGGAGTGTTTTCATCCATTCGGACGGCAAGATCTAACTAGCGTGGCCGCTGTCTCTTAATTCGCCAAACTATGTCAATGTCGTCGTATATCTCGTACAGCTTATCGTTGAATGATGTGTGGTATTCGATACCCTCGTGCAGTACCAGACCCATTTGCTTCGCTTCTTTGCCCAACCTGAAGAAAGCAGAACTAAATGTTTACATTACCATCTGATCAAATTTGACGCGGACTAACAAAAAAAAACCGTTTTCACTTATTTTCATACATGTTTTATTATGGCCTTCAAATTAGGCTTATTTTGAGCCAATACAAGCATGCCTATGCTTAATCCAATTTGCATACGCGTTGCCTGAAAAATATTTTTCAGTTCGGTCCGGTAATAATCATATTAGAATGGGATTACGCATTATCGTGGTAAGAAGTCCATGAATTTTCTGCCAAAAAAGCACTTTGCGAGAAAACTTCGGTATTGGCTTTATTTTTGAGCGTCATGTTCTACCTTGTGGAACAGTTTCGTCCTAATATTTATAAGGAGTTCCGCCTCACCACCAGTAAGTCTAGCATTGACACGCTTCATACCCAAAGCATTAAACAAAATATGTTGAGTCGATCCAATCGAAAGATGTTGAGATGCTCTGTTACTTCTCTAATTCCATTGTTTTTCAAGATCTATTAGTTCAACTTTCCCAAAAGACATTTGCTGAATGCCTTGTGTCACTCAAATATTTGTGTTCGTATTAAAGTAGAGTCCGCGTACGTTGCAATTTTTACAATGGTTAATAATATCGGAAGCAGAATTTGTCTCAAATTTTGTATTTTTAACAAATTTTTTGCACGGAATTATTGCGAATTTTGAAAAAGGCTTACCGTGATTCAAAAACATAAGCCTATGAGTGGTACAAAGCTTTCAAAGACGGTCGAGAGATCGTTAAAAACATGCTTCGTTTTGGATATTTTGGGGATCAAATCCACAATCCACAATCAAGGTGATCCTCAATGTTGTTTTCAATATTTGTGGTTTGCAGCATCATGAATTTGTTCCGGTCAATAAGAAGTTCTATTTGGACATATTGCGGCGTTTGCGTGAGAACATCCGTCGAAAATAGCCGAAATTGTGGAAGAGCCATTCATACGAGGTTTGACAATTAAGTTAAGAATGAGACTGATTTTATTGCCGCGCTTGTGATAAACCTGTAACCTGTAACTGTGTGAAATTCCCCTTTCTTTTTTTCCGGCATCCCTCCCCTCTCCATTGATATACATATGTATGTACCATCACTCCAGCTTGTTTAGTTCACCTGCTGTATCAAGTTGAGTAGACGTGTGTTTTGTAGTGCTCGTCACGAAAATGAACAAGTAAGGAAGAGATAAGTTCGGGTATCACCGAACATTTTATACTCTCGCATGATAAAGTGATACTCGAGATTTCATTATCCGTCATTTACATATTTTTTTTATTTTGCTGTAAAATTAATTAGAATTAAATTGTGAGAGATTTACCGATATTTTCGGTGAAAAATTAGGTTAGGTTAGGCACTGAGTTCTTCGTGTTCGATATCAGGGACCTTGAAAAGTTATAGTCCGATCACGACAATTTTTCCACAAGGGATACCTCAGCTCAAATACCGTATTTGTGTAAAGTTTTATTCCGCTATCATCATTGGTTCCTAATGTATATATTATACAGAGAAGGCATCAGATGGAATTCAAAATAGCGTTATATGGGAAGAAGGCGTGGTTGTGAACCGATTTCACCCATATTTCGTACATGTCATCAGAGTGTTAAGAAAATATTATATACCGAATTTCATTGAAATCGGTAGAGTAGTTCCTGAGATATGGTTTTTGGTCCATAAGTGGGCGACGCCACGCCCATTTTCAATTTTTTAAAAAATCCTGGGTGCAGCTTCTTTCTGCTATTTCTTCCGTAAAATTTTTGTGTTCTGACGTTTTTTGTTAGTCGGTTAACGCACTTTCAGTAGTTTTCAACATACCTTTTGTATGGCAGGTGGGCGTGGTTATAATCCGATTTCTTCCATTTTTCAACTGTATATGCAAATGCCTGAAGGAAACGACTCTAGAGTTTGGTTGACACAGCTATAGTAGTTTCCGAGATATGTACAAAAAACTTAGAAGGGGGCGGGGCCACGCCCACTTTTCAAAAAAATTACGTCCAAATATGTCACTTTAATATCTTTATTTATGGCTTAGTTATGACACTTTATAGGTTTTCGGTTTCCGCCATTTTGTGGGCGTGGCAGTAGGCCGATTTTGCCCATCTTCGAACTTAACCTTCTTATGGAGCCAAGAAATACGTGTACCAAGTTTCATCATGATATCTCAATTTTTACTCAAGTTACAGCTTGCACGGACGGACAGACAGACATACGGATTTCAACTCTACTCGTCACCCTGATCACTTTGGTATATATAACCCTATATCTAACTCTTTTAGTTTTAGGACTTACAAACAACCGTTATGTGAACAAAACTATAATACTCTCTTTAGCAACTTTGTTGCGAGAGTATAAAAACGTAATCAAGAGAGCTGATTTTTCCAATAGGACCCGGAAACCAAACGCCAAAGCTCACAATGGTTATTTCCGCGCGCATGAGCAAGTCGAAGGTGAAAACGATGATTATTGCCTTTTTCGATAGCAGTGAAATCGTCCACAAAGAATTCGTTCCACCGGAACGAAGTCTACTATTGCCAAGTACTCGAAAGATTGCGAAAACGAGTAGACAGGGTGTGCCCAGACATCGCTCGCCGTGACACACCGCCCTCAGCGTGTCCCAGTATTGGCCCCTAAAGAGATCGCCATGTTGCAACAGCCGCCTTATTCGCCCGATATGTCACCCTGTGATTATTTTTGTTTCCTAAAACAAAATCGGTGGTCAAAGGAACCCATTTTGAGTCGATTACAGACATCCAGGCGGCCGTGATGCGGGTACTCGCGGACATTCCAGTTGAAGCGTTCCAGAAAGGTGACGACTCATGGACAACGCGCTGGAATCGCTGTATAGCTGCCCTAGGGCACTACTTTAAAGGGGATGGCAGAGTTGTAGAATAATTTTCAAATATACGGTTTTTATGGAATCAGTCTCATTACTTAATTGTCACACCTCGTAAGTTTTACACGATGATAACGCATCATCGCCAGCGTTTGAAAAACCACTCCACTCCCGTAGCATTTCATTTTGCTATTGCTAGCGCTCTAACTTTGTTGGAAGTCATAGCATAACATTGTAAAAGTATGTTCTCTGCTCTACTCCGACTTTTGTTAGGTAAAAACCTATGCATTTTTATTAGCTTTGCTCTACTACAGCTCCCAATTTTTTGCTACCGCTAAGCCAAAGCAGAGCACAACATTCATTTTTTGCTCTCGCTACAGCTATAGTTTTTACCTAACAAAACTCGGAGCAGAACAGAGACTGACTCCCAACAAAGTGAGGGCAGTAGCTACAGCATAGCAATAATTCTAGAAATTTTGCTGCTATGGAGTAATAAATGAAAACCCTGATCACCGCATCGAGCCACGATTGTGAGCGAATTTAAAGCCAGAAACGCAATTAATACCTTCGATCAACTACCTTATTCACCAGATTTGGCTCCGTGTGATTTTTTTCTTATTCCCCAACTGAATTTGCCACTCCATGGAACTCGTTTTCAGTCGGTCGAAGAGATAAAACAAAATTCGCTGAAGGAGCTGATGGCCATCCCATAAGGTGCTATGAAAAGTGTTTCGAGGACTATCACATATTACATCTGATGAGAATTACTTTGAAAGTAAGAAAATAAATATTGATGAGTAAATAAATATATTGCGTTTTATCTGCAATATCCGGATACTTTTGTTAAATTATTTTTCCTGAATCCAAAAAAAGTTTACATTAATTTTCGTTGCGTGTTGGCTAATCATTTTTGTAAATTGGTTAATTGAAATTGAAAATTAAGGCAAATAAATTCATTAGTAAACTTTAATAATATTAAATGTTATTAAACTAGAAATTTTTGTAATTGATTAATTAAAAAAATTATAAAAAAAGAAGTGGAAGTGGCCTTATCGAGGTTCGCATTATCGTAATGCTGTTTTTAGCACATATGTATCTATGTACATACATATATACAGTTAAAATTGTTTATATTTGCATTGTGTCATTATACTTACATTTTGTATTTTAATTTTTTTGTCTTACTTTAAGTGCCTTCGAGGCTAAATTTAAATTCATAATGCTAACTTTTTTTCCGATAATTTTTATTTTTTATGCCTTCGTTAGTGCCATTAACAGATATTAACAAGTGTGCAACGGAATTAAAACAGCACACACCAACACACGCACACGAGCATTATGCCCAGCGCTCACACAGAACCAGAAAGAGAGACCGACGGACGAACGAACGGACGGACGAGCACAAGTTTCTGGGGCATTTGTGGCGTTGCGTTGATTAAAAAATGTTTTCGTAATTAAATGAAATGGCGTATTTATATTTAATAATTATTATTAATGAGCAAATATACGCCGTTTTATTTGCATATCCAACACACACACACAATCACACATACATACTCACACGCATACATGTGAGCACGGCCGTTACTTGTGGCCATTAAGAGTAGCGGCCTGCGTTTGAAGCTTCCTGCGAGCGGCCAAGCACCGTTATGTGTTATTCGTTATTCGTTACGTATTCAATGTGCTGACGGCTCGATGAGTTGAAAATATTATTAACACGAAGCAAATATTATGCAAGTGAAATATTATATTATATAATCAAAACAATAAGAATGCCGTTGCGTGCGTGCATGTGCGTGTGTGTGTGTAGTATGTTTGTGTATGTGTGCGACAGCATTGTTTTATGTAAGTGAATACGTATATGTATTTGTTATTTGTTTGCCCAGCACCTTGGCCGGCAGCGGTCCATCCTTTGTTTGCTTTGTGCTGCCAATGGGTGCTGCAACACCCTGTATGAGTGTGTGTGTGAGTACGTGTAGTGTGTGTGGTTGTGCTTTTATATCAATAAATGCTCGTAATATACATATTTAATTAATTATTTACTGACCGTTATGACTAGCGGCTTTAAATTACGTATGTTGCGTGCATGGCGGATAAGCTACGAGTACTTCGGTGTGCGTACAAGTGTGTGTCTGTGTGAGTTTTTTGGTGAACATTATATTCGTGATTGAAGTTAATATTAATTATAAACATGAGAGGCATATAGGCGCTTGTGTGTGTATTGAAGACTTTAATTTTCCTGGATTTCCAAACACTTCCCGAGTCGTTTGAGAGAAGCCTATTAAAGATGTTTCTCGCTTTAATATAAGTAAGTAGCTACTTAAATGGCTATTGTAAATTTAGAACAACCCACAGTATTCTTATCCGACGCAAATCCGTTTTCTTCTGGTCTTTTCCTTCATTCTGTTGTTGCTATAGCTGAAGTAAACCTTACATATTCTGTTACACCGAAGACTCAATTACTATTAAGGATAGATGTAAACTACATATTCAACTGGGACGTGGTGAGTTTTCATAAAAATTAGATACCAAAACTACCTTCCAATTACCGGACAACTGCAGTGTCTTCTAAACGGAGATCATCATTTAAAAAACATCTTCTTGTTCTGTCGAGGAGTGTGCTCACAACATGGAATAGCATAGAACAGCTCGTACGATGAGGAGTGCCGTGTCGTAGTGGAAACAAAGCAGACTGCCTACCTCGCAACGTTACAATCGACCTTGGGATCGGATAGACCCCAATAGTTGAAGAGGGAAGCGAGGCGTATTTGCAGACAAAAAGAAAGAGGAAGAAATGCGTACGAAAAGCTTGACAAGCTGGCCGACAGGGGTAATGCTTGAAAATTCTACGTAAAGATGTGGCGACTAACAGAAGGTTTCAAAAACGGAGTATACTTTTGTAGAACCCCCAGAGATAGTTTAGTGACTGATGCCCAGAGCACACTAAAATTATGAAATATGTATCCTGCTGAATGACAGTGAAAGCATAGCAGCAGGAGATGATGAACCCGATACCCCAATCGATGACAATGGACCGTACGTTCCATTGCCCGACTATGAAGAAGTTCAAACAGCAATTACCCATCTGAAGAATAACAAAGCGGCGGGGCCAGCCGAGCTATTCAAACACGGCGGTGAAGAACTGATAAGGAGCATGCATCCGCTTCTTTGAAGAATATGGTCGGATGAAAGCATGCCTGGCGATTGAAGTTTAAGTATGGTCTGCTCAAGCCACAAAAAGAGAGACCCCACAATCTACACCAACTACCGTGGAATAAGTCTCCTCAATATCGCATATAGGGTTCTATCGAGCGTATTGTGTGAAAAATTAAAGCCCACCATCAACAAACTGATTGGACCTTGTCAGTGTAGCTTTAGACCTGAAAAATCAACAACTGCACAGATATTCGATTCAAAGCTGATTTTGAAAGCACCGAATCAAAAGGCAGTGGCTACGGTGGCTAGGTCATGTCATCCGAATGGACGAAAACACTCCAGCTCTGAAAGTATTCGGCGCAATACCCGCGGAGGGAAGCAGATGAAGAGGAAGACCCGTTGGAAGGACCAAGTGGAGAAGGACCTGACTACACTGGAACCTCCAATTAGTGCCAAACAGCAAAAAGGGAGAATGACTGAGACGTTGTTGTACACTCGACTATAAGCGCGTAACCTGTGTCTACGCCAATAAAGAATGAAAAAAGACCCAGGGGCTATAAAATCGCCAAATTCGCCTTGGGTTTCGTCAAAGATAGTGAAATAATGCCATGATATCGTAGTGAAATATAACATTGTATTTCACCATAAGCCTGCGAGGGCTTCCAGGACATAGTAAAATCCCTGGCAACTGGGAAGTAGAAGCGAATGCACTGTGGCAAATAGGGGATTTACTTGAAGATATTTAATACTTATATATAAGATACATGTTATAAATATAGGTCAGTATCAGTGGAGTCAATGCCTGACTTGCTCAAAAAGCAAGCAAACGGCCTGGGCAACCTATGTTGACTATTAAAATCAAAGGAATGACATAAGAACTCGAGTAGGACTGCTAAAACGTCACTGTGAAAAGATTTGACATAGATTAATTATTAATAATTATATTATTTATTTTTAATTACGCAACAATACAATAGCCGAAGAAATTATTCAGATCGGACAACTATAGTAAGATAAGCGAGATACAAATGACTGATCAAAATCAAGTTCTGACAAGAAAACTTGAAACCTTCTAGCGTATTATAACTGCGGTTCAGCCGACGTTAACTTTATTTCTTGTTTTAAATATAGTAACCACCCTAATAAACAATAAATACGCAAAACACATATCAGATTTAAAAAGTTATGCTATGTTGAGGTTCTTAAGAACCAAAAAAAGTACTACAATTTTTTAAATGTGAACCACCCTAATAAAAAAAATATCGCTTATTATGCAGGAAAATTCTCTTAAGACCGGATTTCACGCAAATAAAGTTGAATTACAAAAAAAAATAAGAAAAAAGAATCACCCTAATATACGATAATAACGCTGATTATGTAAGAAAATTATCCGATTTAAAACTCTATGCAAACGGCGCGGCTGAGCGCTTTAAATTCCGCGCCATCCTTTGAGATTTCATATCCGAAAAATTTCGTCTGCGTTTGGCCTTAATGGAATTTCTTTGAGAATAAGTGCAAAGTGTTGGCGCATAAACAGTGCGCTTGTGGCATGCATAGCAGTGGCGGCAGTTGCAGCTGTTGCCAATATCTTGAGGCCGTCACTTCGGCTGTTGCTGCACTCTGCTCTACTCTATATTTGTGAGTGTATGTGTGTGTTAGTGGGCATAGCGTGGAGCTGCAGCACGTACGGCGGTCGCGACGGCACGAATGCCATTTTGACAGGGTGCGCGTTTGGCAGCGCGAGCAGGCGTGTGTGTGTTGCATGTGCCACTCCCCACTCCAACGGTGCTGGCGAGTGTAACAAGCAGCCGCGCGTCAACACACCAAATATTCATAGCGCGCCAACAAATGTACTTATAGCACATACACAAACATACACTTACCATGCCATATGTTTGTTTGTCTATGTGTGTGTGTGTGTGCTCGAACGTTGTGTCTTTTGAATTTTTAATTAATTAGCGCTCATTAAATTGAACATTTTGTGTGACAAGAAAATTCGTTTTGTGGTTCGTCGGCAAATGCACAGCCAACGGAGCCCAGCCCCAGTAGCAACCTCAGCCCCAGCCGCCGACGTGGCAACTGCAAGTTGGTGTTGCACGTCTAATTACAAACAATGACACTCTGCGGCACTTCACAAGCAAATCCCCTCAGGAAAATTGAATTTGTTTTAAAGTTCATCAGGGAACACACACATACATTTCTGATTATACGAGAATGTACGTGTCTTGTACTAGAAGAAATATATTTTTTTGTAATTATAGATGAATATCGTTGTAAGAAGGTAAGTTTTATGAAACAAATTTTATAAAACTATCGACCACGACCCTCAGCAGTTGAACTAAAATACGAAATACTGTGGCGCCATCTGTCGTAATTTTATAAATTCTATAAAAATCTGACCTAAGTGCAAATAAACTAAAAATTTCTTTTAAAACTATATTTTTATAAACAAATTTATAAGATCGTCCAATAAGCTACATAAATTTACAATTTTTCTTAAACACTAACATTCCTTTATATATTATAAACTAAAGCTAATACTCCTCCTCGATAATCCTGTGACCCATTAGCATAAACACAGCTGCATCCTCCACTTCGCATGGCAAAAATAACATATCTGATCCCTGAGGTCCAAACAGTGGTGTCGATGACCGTTGAACTTCATCAAGCCCCATCTTCCAGTCGCAGTAATCTGTTGGTTCAGCGGTAGAAGTGATTGTATCGTCCAATGATTTTTCGTAGCTTTCTTCTGACTCGATTATTCTATTGCCCATCAGCATAAATAATGCGGCATTCTCCTTTTCGAACGGAGCAACTAATATCTCCGGTGCTTGTAAACCCAGCAAGGGTGTTGACGAACGCTGAACTTTATGAATTTTCGTTTTCCATTCGTTGTAATCAATTTCTTCAATCGAGTTATACATGTTGGTTGAAATATCTGCTCCTATCAGTTCTTCAAAGTCCTGTGCTGCGCAGAAACGCTTGTAGAATCCTTGTTGGTTGAGCTCTGTAACCTTCTCAAACCTGCCGGTGGTGATCATTGCGATGTATTCGGCTACTTGTGTCAATGTAATTCCGTAAGTGGCCATATTTTTAGAAATTTTAAAATTTTTACTTGTAATTTTGCGAAAGCGATTTGGAACTTTTCTCAGCGAGTGCTTGTGAGCTTATGACTTTAAATCACCAGTGCTGTCCCTTTTATAGCTGACGAGTTCTCGCTGGCTTAGTGGAAGCAGGTAGGGAAACACAGGTAAAAACTATCGCAAGTGAACAGGTAGTTAAATGGTGATACCTTTCTTTTGTTAACCCTAAATCAAATACCTGTACCTTTTATACAAAATATACCTACCAGTTGATGTTGAGGTTGGGATATTAAAGAAGTAATTAATATGTCATCTACCTAAAGTATTATATTAAAACAGAATGAAGTATCTATTGTTACTTAGGTATATCATAGAGTCATTGTGGGTTGAAAATCCAAGTGGACACCCAGTTTTTTATTTTTACCTATAATATGACCAGTTATGCGCTTAAGGTCCAATATCATTGTGATGATTACTGTAGTAATGACTGAAGTAGGTAAATGGATAGATAGATAGATACAGTGGTTGTTGCGTGACGCACATTGGTCCTTAAGAGGCCTATTGTGTTGAGAAAGGGTCTAAAGTCCACTCACTCTTTTCGCTTCTCAGTTCATTTGTTTTATTTTACTTCCAAGACGTTGCCAAGAAACCCTCGACCGATAGCTGAGATTATTAGTAAACAGCTTTACGATCGCATAGAAATTTTACAGTCTCCCATTTTTCTACCTCCTATCAAAATTCTTATGGCATTGCTTTGGAAATACAGAAGTTGATATGAGCGCCCCATATTCCATATACACCACGTTTGCCTGCTTGTTGAGCAAGCCAGGGATTGACTTGTCGAGATTCAACTAATCTTATCACATATTGGTCGATTAAATATCAAAATTATATGCCGAAGATATATGAATTTCGGAGTCTAATTGTAAGGTAGATCCTGCTCTGGCTAGTTCATCCGCTGTACAGACACCACTATGTCAGGGACCCATTACAGGTTTTTCGTGAAAGAGAATGTCAGATCTACTAAGAGATGAAGGCATGATTTGCCGAAACCCTTGGAAACCCCAACGATTTCTAATCCGCTTGGCTATCTGAAATAAACTATACATATATATGTATGTCCCTTGTGAGTACACTCTGTCAGAAAAGAAAGATTTCTTTAATTGCCGTGATCTCCGCTTTGAAGAAACTGCAGTCGTCTGGTAGACAGAAGGCGCTTTTGATATCTAATTTTGCTGAAAAGGCTCTGCCTCCCACACGATTATCTAGTTTGTACCCATCTGCATGCATGGTTATCCCTGCTTCCCTGTGCACTTCACGCCTTTCCCACTCTTTTCTGATAAAGTAATATGGGAGACCGAGTTATATATAATTCAGACAATCATTGGCATTTGACAGAAGCTGAGGAGTAAAGTTATTTAGCAACTTCCTTTACCCTAACGGCTTTTCCTTTCCTAATCAGAGAATGCCAAAGCGTCTTCATCAAACATGGCAAAGCCTTTATTTCTGAATTAGCGATTGAAGTTAACTTTTCTAATCCGTAACTTTCACATCTGATCGAATTGTACCTGTTATCTCTTCCCAAAATGTCAATTACTACCCAGTGAACGATCATTACATTTGTCCTCATTGTGTTCGAGAAGTTGTTTGTTGTAACAGTGAGTTTAAAATATCCGGTAGCTGCCACCTTGAACTTATTAAAGTGACTTTAAAAATATTTTAATCTCAAAATTAGATGTCGAGTACATTTGTAATAACAGGTATAGAATGTGGAGGGCAGAGCAGGTATCAGCTTTATAAAAAGGGTTACATCAGTTAACTACCTAAGCTTTCATACCTGTTTCCACTAAGCTACCGTTATCATTTTGGGTATATAAGGGATGCCACATGTGATCCAAAAGATCATAAATACTCAAAGAGGAAACTTACATATAAAGAATTAAATTTTTTAAAAAATATGGCATCCCACATTATATTTTCACAAATCGCCAAATTTATCGCAATAATTTCTAGTGAAAGGTAGACGGATATGAGAGAGATTGAACAAGGAGGATTGTACAAGCGCTTCAGTACTGCCCAAGACTTTGAGGAAACGAATGGAAAATGAGTATTCACGAAGCTCAGCGGTCATCAACTCTGCTAGGTTCAGAAATCTTCTTCAATTCGAAGGGCACAGATAAGGACAATGCAGCTTTGCTGGTGTTAATGGGTTACAATATAGTTTTCAGAGAAAAATTATATGTTTTAAACTAGGATGGAAGTTTTTATAGAGATAATATAATTTTAAGACCCGACACTACAGTATTTCGTTCGTACTTATGTTCCAATTTGACTCGCATTACAAATAAGTTCTTCATCGTTGTAGAGTATTTAATTCGGTAATACAATGGAGATTACTATTATTATTATTTTTCTAAGAAATAGAAGATATCAACTCTAGGCCGATTTCAATGTAACTTTCTATTTCCATTCTCATTAAATAAACACGTGAGATAATGGAAATGGAAATGGAAATGGAATGGAATGCAAACAGCTATTACATTTTCATAAATTAAAATTTGAATTTAATATTCCCTTCTTTATTCATAACCACGAAGGTCACAGCACAAACAGCGAAGCCGACACAACAAAAAGGGTAAACAAACAATTCAATATTATGATTTCACTTTTCGCTCACATTCCCTTTACAGTTATACGCGAGCGCTTTGCATTTGCTTACAATTCATTTAATTGCGGTCCGAGTCCACGTCGCGTCACAACGAAACCCAACCGAACGACAAACCCCCGTACAATGTAAGCCATCCGGCGAAAGGCGCGCGAGCGTATTCGTAAGCCAAAGACCATGAACACTTTCATGGTTTCACGTAATTAGCTTGTTGTCTCCCCGAGCTTTAGACACAACTTCCACACTTTCGGGCACATGTCATTCGCCGCGATTGCCCGTCAATGCCGCCGACAGTCGGGCGGCCGTGTGGGGTGTGCGATTCCATGTTTTGCTATTTACCCGCGCACAGAAACCCAGATAAGCGCGTCACCAGCCAGACGGACGGACAGACAATGCAAATGTTTAACCAAAGTGTAAAAAGGAAAATTATACAAAATATAAAAAAGCAATCGGTTGAAACCGCACACACTCACACGCGCTTATTTTGTGAATTCATATAACACTTGGTTGTTGGCGGGATTTGTTTTTGTAAATTGTCATTTAAACAGCACGACGGCGGCGTGGGGTCAAAAAGGATGCGAAATGTTCAAAGTGTAGCGCTTTATTTAAATAGGATGATGTCCTTGAGAGATAAATCAGTCAAACACCCGCGCTCGCTGTATGTGTGTGTGTGAATTATGTTTGCAACACGTTTCTGAGTATGAAAATGTGTGCGTTGTAGCTAACTAACTGTTGTCAGCAATAATAACTGTAATCATAAAAGTAATTGCAGCGAATGTGGTAAAAATGTTCGCACGTTTTTAATCTGATATACATATATATGTATGTATATATACAGTTAGTTACAAACCCCATTGAACATACATCTAAAGCGGCAAATAAGTAAATATTCCATACGAAGCAAAGAACAATTAAAAAGTGCGCTCCACGTCTTAAAGCCTTTTGTATTTTCTGCCATTTTGTATGCGTTTTTGTTAAGTGACTAACTGTATGTATGTACGTGTATATGTATGGCATACACATATATCTGACTTTTGTGTACTATAGGTGTATATATCTTGTGACAATTATTGTCAAAATATTTTTTTGTTTTGTTGTTTTGCGAAAAGTTGTTAATGACCGATTTATGTATAAATATTTCTGTACGATTTTAAGAGAAATTATGAATATTTTATTTGATGACTACGATGAATAATAAATTACGCATTTCGATTAAAAATAAACGCTAGAAGTAGAGATCTGCGAATCAAAAACTGAAAATGGGGGACAACAAAGTAACGGAGCGGACTGAGACGAAGCTGCTACTACCGGCCACACCTCCTGCAATGAGAGCAGTCCATGAATACTCGGGCCAAGACAGTACTGTAAGCATAAACGCGGAAAGGGATGAAAAACTTCTTCGCTCTCCGGTTCAGGCGACGGAGGGTACCGGGAAGCTAGACGTCAAGCACGTGGACGGCAAACCGAAAGCGTCCACTGTCTTTCGGCGGCCAATGAGTTGGAGAAACAGTGACAAATATCACAGGAGCGGGGTAAAACAGTGAAAATAAAGCTATTGGAATCCCTCTTCTCAAGAATGGACGCCGAACCGAGCGCACTCATGCTGTCATTTGATGGAACAGGATAGCATGTTGGACCCGAAACATGCTCTGCGGCTGTTACAAAAACAAAATCCGGACAATTGGAGAGTCTTAAGCGTGACGAAATCCATCAACGAAGAGAGAGGCCAGAGCTACATCTTCCAGATCAATAAAGTAGCCGAGGGTCTTCTGTACGCGAGGTTCGGGAAGATGGCGTGGGAAGTGGGAAGCGTGTTCCTTCGCCTCAAGAAGCACCACCTCGCGGACAGCAATAAAAGCACGCTTAAGATGGATGAAGTAGAAAACGATCTCGGAATAGAATAGTTTATGGCTACTTCACTTATCCTCCAAGAGGTGGAAGTGGAGGAAAACCCAGTCAGAAGCCTGACGGTTCAAAACCAAGTACTGAGGGTACTCCAAGTGAACCTCCACAGGAGTAAAATCGCCTCTGCCTAGCTTCTTATAAATTTAGAGAAGGCCGGCTATGACGTGGCGTAAATAACAAGGTAATATCAGCGGTATTAGTGAAGAAACGCCTGTTTTCTCATATTACAGTCTTTCCACAGATGATCTGAAGGTTGTGGCTGTGAAGGTTGCCAAGAATGAATTTCTACTCCTTGTATCCTGCTACATACCACATGATTGTGAGGCGCCAAAAGTAGAGCTCCAAAGGCTGGCGGCTACATCCAGCACCGGTGCTAACGCCAATCATAATACAAAGTATTCTAGTGGTAGCTAATTGATGGGAGGAACCAACCCACATTGGACCCACTTCCAGACACACAAGTACAAGTAGAGAAACATTGGTGGAAAACTGGAGGGTGCTAAACACACCATCCTTCTCTGATTATAGATACATTTACTTCTCCATTAGACCGGAAGCAAGGTCAAGAACGAGGTTTGCAGTGGATTTGAAAAGACCCGGGAAACTATTATTCTAAACATTAAAACATCCTAACAACTATTTCTAAATTTTCAAATTAATTTTGTTTTCACCAAATAATTATAAAAATTTTAACAAAATGAAAATGTAAGTATTACACAAAATATAAGTACATATCTAAACATGCTGCTCGCAAATGATTCCCATAAATAATTGAAATAAATACGCCTCATATTTATCTATATGATTTCGTAGACAAAAACCACCTTAAAACTGAAATGAAATATTATGTGCCGCGTCTGCAGTTCAATCAATGTTGCGCCGTAACAAAGCACTTTGCCATTTACACATGTCCATACACCAAGTAAATGTGCGTCTAGTGTATAAATATGCACGTCTAACGGAATAAAAATGTTATTTTTTGTTGCCCAAAAAGCATACAGACGCTATTAGAGCCCCCTTCTCACACACACCCACAGCCGCACTCATACTTCGCCGCCAAAATTGAAAAGTCGCACGCAAATTTTACACCAGACGCGTCGCTGCATAAATTCAATTTAATTATCGGCCCGAAGCGCGAATCAGTGTCGGCACACATCCATCAGCGAAAGCGAAAATAACAGGCGAACGCGCACATCTTGACACTGATGTATATAAGCTACTAGCTGACGTCTATGCAAGGCTGGAGGGGTTTGGGGTTTGTGCTACGCACCAAATGAATTTCAGTCGATGAGCCTGGGATCATTATGATTTCTTTGCACTTCGAAAACTTGCAAATAACGGTATTTTATTAGAAAAAATGAAAAGGCATATTTTATATATGTATGGGACATTTTTAAGATTCACTGTAATTTATAATAATAAAATGATCTTACCGAAGTCTATTTATTCCAAACATGTCCAGATTAACTGATACTAGCTAGAACTATAGTGGAACAAAGATTACCTTCACCCGAAGTTAAGAAATACAGGCGAAAAAGAGGAAAATGAATTGGTACTACACTATCTGAAGTCTGTGTGTTTCACACGTAAACCTCTTCACCACGCTATGTTCCAGACCCTAAGTGGTGGTTTTGACAAAAATGGCTAAACTTGAAAGAGCCAACATTTTGCACTGAAGCAGAAGTGCACATCCTCGCTTTAAAAATAATTATATAAGCCCTAAAAATCAACAACAAATTATGTTTAATATTTTAAAGTTTGCAAAACCTGGAAAATTAAGAATAAGAGCTAAGATTTAGTAGATTGCACAGAAAGCTCCGGAAACTTTTAATACTTACTTTGTTTCATGGGTTTCTAACCATGAGTAATTCCGTTGATGATGAGGTCCCAGGGGTTTCATATTTCTCATTGACTTTGATAAAATTGTCCACGTTTATTGGGCCAACCAGGTCTTCTACGACGGTGCTTTCTCGTTACCATCGCACGCATGCTGTCGCTTCGGATACTAACATTGCATCGTCTGACACTGTTCGGTAGGCTAATGATTCAGATCTCAGCTCCGTATAATAGGAAGCTGATTGTCGTTCACATTAGGAGTTTCCTCTTTCTTTAGGTAGACCATTAGTCTGCTAAGTTGGAAGGTAATTTTCGTCGCCTTTCCGACGGCGTGCTGGATTTGTGCCCAGAAGGTTAGTCTAAGAATATCTGTAATCGTTTACATACTTATTTCGAGGGGTATATGCTAATTTATTAGCAGTAGTAGCTCGGTTTTTTCCCTAGCGAGCTGGAGGATGAGTGAGTCGAGCCATGCTTATGTCCGTATCGTGACCTGATTAACCTTTTTCGCTATGCTTGTGTGTCTATTACTGTAATTATTGCTGCAATGATGTCCGCGTAGTGCTTAGGTAATTACTCTATAGGTCTTTCAAAAAGTATCATCTTTTTTCAAGATATCGAAACACCTTCTGTTCTTTAAGTTAAGTCAGCTGAATTGCAAATATATATGCATGAGCTCCATGGGTTAATAAAAATGAACTTATTAAAAATTTCTTTAAACTTGAAAGAATCAATATTACTACGAAGGAAAGGGTTCTAAAATTTACAGCGTTACAGCAGAAAATATTTATTGGCCGTTCCTATGACAATCGGAATTGAGTAACCAGAAAGGAACCGGTCTTTTATCGAACTAAGGAATGTTAACTCGGCAATATTCCTCCAAATTACTTCGGGCATGTTTCTACCGTTTTTAACAACAAAAATATTTTTTACGAAAAAATGTTAACTCTTGTTACATGGAGGCGACCCGAGTTCGATTCCTTTTCTCCACAATGTGACTGAGGAAGCTGCCTCCATAAATCGATATTTGGTCTAGGATATTTGAACGGATACATTTTACAGAATTTTAAGCTGCGGTTCGGAGTTTATTCTATGATTCCTTGAAATAAATACAACCCTGAGCAAGCCATGAATTAAACATACTACATTCAAGGATAAAAATCTCGCACGATTACTACGTGCCTAACGTAATGTTATTGGAATGTAAACATATAATGAACGCAAATCCCATTACACCAATATATACATACATACATATGTATGTATTTACCTGAGCAACGTCGGCAACAACAAGAATTATGGCATTTCGTCAAGTATCAAATATTAAGCTATAAATTGAACGCTCACATCGATGCGATACCATCAAAACATCAGCAGCCGAACGACCACAACTAAACAGCAATAACAACAACAGCAGTGACAACAACTTAAGGTATCACCACCACCGCCACCGACAGCCTTGCCACGAAGGGAAGCCAAAAACTAACTAACATTGGCATCGTCGGTGGCAGCGACATGAACTCGCTTATCTTTATTGTCATCATCAGCGATGAAATTGGTGAGTTGGCATGTGTGCAGCGGTGTTTGTGCGCCAGCTTTTAGGCAATTCATCACGCAACAAATGTGGCAAGAAGAGAAAGCGGCGGTGGCGGCGGTGGCGGTGGCGCCAAATGTGAAGGCACGCGCTCATGCCAAAACAGTCGCTGTTGTTGTAAGTGTTATTGTTTTTGCCGCCATTATTGGTTTTATTGTCGCATTGAGCGTCAATGTCTACGTGTATGCGTGTGTGTGTTTGTGTGTGCGAAACAAATGGAATCGATACTTTGAATGGCAAACAATAATGATAAAGGTCCCTAACAACAATGGCGGCGGGAGGAGGGCCGACGGGGCGGGTTCAGCAGCAAGCAAGTGAAGATTTGATTATTTGCATGATTAATGATTTTTCCACAAATTATTAATGAAATATGAAATATGGTGTCATCTATGAATAGACGCAGCTGCCGTCAAGTCAAGCGCTTCCGAGTGGATTGGGGCCAAGAAACATGTGTAGTACAGTTATACTCCGTAAGCATGGACGAGTGTAGTATGTGTGAGTGTGTATAGGATCTTGCGAAAGTCAGGTTGCCAGGTAGACACACACACACACACACGAATACACGAAAATGTCGGAAATGTTTGCTGGCAGCTTGACATGTCGACTCGGAGCTTTAAGCACACATGCCTATATACAAGTATGTACATATATATGTATGTGTGTACATGTAAGCTTAGTACACTTGTGTGCGTAGGGATGTGTGTACTTTTGATTCGTAGAAAAATGCTTTTGTGGTCTATTAATGGCTTCCATCATTTAATTTGTATTGTTTACTGTGAAGCCACACAAAGCTCAAGTTGACTCGAAGTTTGCTTATATTCTCAGCCGTTCACATGGAAATTCACGCAGTGAAGAAGTTAAATTTATATTTACCATATTATGGTATGTATGATAAAAGACGGCATTTCTTATTAATAAAAAGAAGCACAGAGAAATATTTATGCAGGCTTTTGTGAGAAAAATTAAATCGGAATAAAATTATATTTTTAAGGGATTTCACATTCCTCTGTTGGATACAATCGGCAAAGATTTGAAGACGCACTTTTCTAGAGAAGTATTGGATGGATTTCAACAGACCTAGCTGCTTCCAGACAAAGTATGTGCTTTGAAAACCCAATGGCAATCTTATTGACTGCTTTATAGGATTCAAAGACCTTTTGGATAATGACAACGTCGTGCGACGTTTGAAGTTCAAAAGCGAATTTTATTACTGGCAAAGCCATTGGAGGCAAAAGCAAATGTCAAAACACAACAAGTTACCGACTACTTCATTGAAAACGGCGATGCGAAAACGTGGCTGAGGATGAACATGCTCGTGTAAGCTCTATGGATAAATCAGCAGTAGAAAGTGGTATTTATTTCGAGAAATATACCAATCCAAGTTTCTCAGGTCTTTTCAAGGCTCACATTCATATACTGTCAATGTCCAGACATACTTTTCGGCCTATGTTTAATAAGTTTCCAAAGATGCCAAAAATCTTAAAGTTATGAGAAAAAAGTACGAATGTTTTGGAGCTGTTCCACAACAGTTGACTCTACTTAAACGAATACACACTTTGATCCGACTTAGAACCAACAACTCGGCAGCATTATCCGCAGATAATTAGGATCCAATACAATAAATGAATACCGGAATGTCATGTGATGTTACGAGAATACTCTCATATAAGTTAGTATACGTCTCGTCAAATTTGGACCCGGACAGACAAAATAAATCTTTCAATTATTTTAGTAAAAACGTTTATCATTGACTTAAAAATAAGCTTTTTTAAGATCAAAACTAGCAGATCAGCTGAGTCGCTTTAAAAACAATTTATTGAATCAATCGTTACATTTCTTTAAAAACTTTCAAAATAAGCTGCGTCGATGCAATGCTGCCAGTGCGATTCCCAATTGAAGCGATTCCCATTGAAGACGTCACGGAAGGCATTCTCCGGAATAACCTTGAGAGCTTGAATCCCCTCTGTAGTCTCAAAATGCTTGCCTTTCATCGGCTTTTTCAGGCAATGAAACAAAAAAAGTCAGGGTTGGAGGCCACATCTGTGCTGTACGGCGGCTTCCGAAGCTTTGTGATGCCGGCCTTGGTTAGATAGCTGTTCACAAAACAGGAGTTGTGAGCCGGAGCGTTGACGTGGTGCAACGTCCAAACGGCTGTGATGTCTTGTCGGACGCGATTGATCCTACGTTTGAGTCTCTTGAGGACTTCCACGTAAAACTTGGCGTATTTTAACCCACCATAGTGACCACTATAATCATTACCCAGATGATTCTTCTTCTCTAAGATATATGTATACGAATAATCTGGCATTTTTTCATATACTCTAATTAGAAATTATTATTATTTTAATCCGCATTGAAGGAATGATGTGTTTTAGAAAAATATTTCCAACAAAAGTAACAATCTCTCGGCGGACAGGGCTGCCACTTCCATGTAAACACAAAACATCAATCCAGCTTAACGTTAAGCGTACAAAATAATAGCCAACTGCTATCAAATCGCTTTCAAGTGGCTTTCCCATTCGAATTCGAATAATTTGATGCACCGTTATATGGTATGTACATGCGAGCGCTCGCAGAATTCCCGATTAAATCGGCAAGCGCCAAAGCAATTCAAGTAGTGCCAGTTGCAAATGGTCAGCAATTAAATGACGAAAATTGAGACGGAGTATGCAAAATAGCGATTTGTGAACTGCAGCACGAAATGCGAAATGCGAACTACAAAATGCGAAACATGGCTGAACGCACGAAGCAGAAAAACAATTGTCGTTGAATGCCAAAGACAAAGCATTTGTCGTCATGACAATGCCCCTTCGGTGTAGAGTGGCAAATAATGAGTGTATTTGTGTGTGAGTGCGTATATTTATGGTAGTGTTTGGGTATGAGCATATATTTCTTAGGATGGGTCAAAATACGAATATTTTTTTTTCATGTTTGACGATGTATATCTTATTAATATCAATTATCTTAGTAGAAGAGTTATATGAGAATTATATTCCCATTACTTGCACAAGCTTTTTCTTAGAGCTGTCGAAGAACCTACTTTTCAGTGTACAAAGGAAAAACGATTTTTATTTGTCCCACCCTAGTGTACAAGTATGTGTGTGCCAGAAACAACTGTTTCGTTGTATTATTGTCTTAAACGAATGCATGGTAACGCTCTGCAACTTCACTGCCACAAACATGTATACATGCATTCTCATACTAATATATATGTATGTGTGTATGTACGTCTTTCCTTTAATGAGCATTTTTGTGCACTCCAATCGACTGCACCGGAATGCTCCATCGCATTCAAATGCCAAAAGCAATAGACAAACTAGTCGATGTGCTACGTACTTTAACAACAACAACAAGACCAACAGCAAAAACGGGAAGAAGAATAACAACAACAACAACAAAACCCATAACAACAAGAAAAGGAACAACAACAACAGAAACCAGGAGAATAAGAACAACAATAGCAATAACAACAAAAACCGCAAGAACAACAACAACAGCAAGAACCAGACCAGAGAATGTCGTCTTCATTGCTGGCGTCCACCAAGCTTAGCGCTGTCTGTGCTGTGCTCCGCTGCCGTCGTGTGCGACACCTTGCGGTGCTTGCATTCGAAGCGGATGCGCAGTGAAATCAAGTCCTCTTCCTAATACGATTATCTCCATCGTTACACCGTACGGTATGCGGTCGAGTAAATTAATATGTATGGCAGTGTATTCGCGCGCATGTGTATGTGTGTGTGTAGAAGTGGGCGAGTGGCTGTTCCACTGAGGCGTGTGGCAGAGAGAATGGGTATAAACAGCAGCAGCTCGATGCGCCCTTTTGCTTCATTGTGTTGGTGAACGCTTGAGTTTGTATGAGCATTGTGGCATATATGTATGTTGAGTGCTTATGACCGTTCGAATGGTCGCATTTAGAGGCAGTGGATTACGTGGTTGATATTTCGGCGAAAATGTCCGCCATTGTTGCGTAAGCGCTGAGCTGTGTGTGTGTGTGTTGTGCATTGAACAGTTACAAGTCCAGTAGGCTCTTGGACGACTTCGGTAACTGCACTACAGATCATTAATGGATACGTTGTCAAATGTTTGCTTGCAAATACCGTCATGCGAAACACTTTTAATCACCGGCACTATACTATACATAAAAAATACACACACACATATGTACATCGTATACACCTAATATATTTATATACATATATGGCAGATAAACACGCGGTGACCTTTTGCAGTTGAACCTAGTGCGATGCCGTTTGATCGTATATACATTTGTAGCTGCACATACTGTGTATGTATGTGTGTTGACTTAAAAATGCTCAGGAAATGTAATGAAATTTTAAATGCAAGTTTTTGAACCCTTTACAGCTGCGTTTCGATTTTCAGTGGTCAGCTTATGGTCTTTAAAACAAAGTGAATTGAAGGAACCTTAGATTCAGCTTTCTCAGGAGCATGGCCGTTATGTTATATAATTTACGATACTCAACAATAAATAAACATTGGAAGCTCAGTTATTTAAAGAAACATGAGAAGATTCCCAATTTTTCCTTCGTGACGTGACGATCCAGTATAATTACTTGCCAAACACGCTTCAAAACAAAAACCAGTAGATTGTGGAAAGGACTCTGACCAAACGTGGTAATTGTTCTATGGTAGCATGGACAATAATCCATGCCAAATCTCGTAAGGATCTCTTATCAAATAAATAAAAAAGTTTTCCAAATAAAGCCTTGATTTTGAGCGATAGTTTGTATGACAACGTATACTACTATAGGGGTCCGAAATATATATGTGCGTCAAATTTGAGATCGACATCTCAAAAACTGAGCGACTAGTTCGCGTATATACATAAACAGAAAGACGAACAAGCATGGCTGACTCGACCCAGCTCGTCACTCTGATCATTTATATGTACTAGTATATGGTACTTTATACGGTCTCCGACATTTCTTCTAGATGTTATGAACATGAAAGATACTAGAGGGTTAACATATATACTCAAGACATTGGAAGCTCAGTTATTTAAAGAAACATGAGAAGATTCCCAATTTTTCCTTCGTGACGTGACGATCCAGTATAATTACTTGCCAAACACGCTTCAAAACAAAAACCAGTAGATTGTGGAAAGGACTCTGACCAAACGTGGTAATTGTTCTATGGTATTACCGTCAGGTGGAGGGCTCTCAAAGTCAGCACATGAGGAGATTGGTGGCAGGTGCACTTGCTGCGAAGGGCGCTCAAAGGCTCAGGGAAGTTTATTCAATATTTACTTTTAATTATTTTTTAAGTTAGATAAAACAATAAGAATGGAACTAGACAATATGCGTCCAATTATCGACCAATCAATCGAACTACGCTTTCTCACTATACATCAAAGTTGAATAAGGAAATTTGT